>NC_090217.1:14556206-14808706 GCF_033026475.1 Channa argus | reverse complement strand
TCCTCAAAAAGTGCCGCCTGCACTGAGGAACAAAGCAGCTAGAGGGATGAGGAAAGAGAAAAGCGGTGCAGTAAGTTAACAGACACCACAGGTTGTTTTTAAAGGCTGTAAACCAGCAGTTGCCATCACATCAGCTGGTTGTGCAGCGTGGGTGCGCCAGTGACCTGGTTTTCCCAGCAGCCTCTCTGAGAAAAAGACATTGATCTTTTGATCTCCACTGTGCTGTTATTTCTCCTTTGCTCTGGGCTTTTTCTTCTCTGCAAAGTCTAACACAGTTGGAAGGTGAGGGAGGATGAAGAATAAAATGGAGGTCCTGAACCTTATCATTTACATTTACCCACACAGGCTCCCTTACTCCCACTCAGAAAAACACAAGAGGACAATGTAGGCTGTTTGTGCGTGTGTGTTTGGGTTCGTGTGTGTGTGTAACACACGAATGCATCACCCCCACAGACCTTCAGTGCCTCTCAGGCAAAGCAAAGGTCATGTGTTTTGATGTTTCAGGGGCCCCGGTTTTTCATCTCGTTGGCCGACCAGTGCTGACCTTAACCAGCATGGTTAACAGGGGTGAGTGCTCTCACTGCGGGGAATGTGTGTTCATGTATGAATGCTTTCATCAGAGGAAAGTCCAAACCGAGGAAGAGATATAAACTCCCTCCATGTGCTGTACATAAAATATTATCAGCTTATAAACAGTACTCGAGACAAATATTATTGTTTCTGCTGAGGTAATTGTTCCACATGTTCATCTAGTAAATAGATAATAAATACTGCACTTTCTACAGAACCAGAACCTGTATGGTGACACAGTGTCCAAATAACTATGAATAATTTGCAAATGTACTGAAACAGCATACTGCTCATCACTGAGAGAGAATGGCTACGAAATCTATCTGTTTTTCTTCACTAGAGCTGCTCCGCCTTGGCAACGATGAACAAAAACTGCCAAAGAACTCGCTGTGGCCTGCTCACAAAAACCTCCGACATCTGCCGCGGTTTTCTGATTATTAGTAAATGAGGATGGACAGCTGACATAAAGGAAAAGGACTAAATGTTTAAAAGGCTGTTGGGAAAAATATGCTTTGACCCTCTTGTTTGTCGTGAAGTACTTTGATTAAAGTCAAACGTGGGTTATGTGACATTGCTGCATTTCTTTTACACTGTGAACCCTTTTTAAGTTCGTAGGAAAGCTCTCAGTGGGATGCGCTAACACACACACACACACACACACACAAATGCACGCCACCTGTCAAAACATCCGGGTGTTACCTGCCTGCTGCTCAGCATCATCTGTGTAAACAGCTTTTAGAGGACATGAAATGACACACACATGCAATTATGTCCTCATAGTCATAGGGACAACATTTTGAAAGACTCACATGAAAAGAGTTTGTCTCTTTTGCTTTAAATCTCTATCAGAGCTGCACATTATCAAAATTAAAGAGCAACTTTACTGATATTTCACTTCCCTTCTTTGGTTCCATTCCCTCCGCCTTTCTCTTCTCCTTTAAGCTGAGAAAAAAAAAAAAAAACTCCTGATGACATCACGTGGAGGAGCCTTACAAGCTCAGATGATGGAGCTCGTCCTGATCAACCTGCCGCTCTAGATTTCCTCCAGACGGCAGCATGTGAAGGAGTTTTTCAGCTTAAAGGGAGATATTTTGAAATAGATAAATCAGATGAGTTGAATACTACTCATAAATATGTAGACTAGAATGCAGAGAGTTGGTTCACTTTAAAATCTCAGCACCCAGCAATAAAAAAATACTTTTTTTTTTAGGTGTTAACGGAGGGAGAGTGAATGTCAGATTTGTCAGCTATATGCATATGTTTTAAAATGCACTAATGCTGGTGGAACATGTAGAACTGTATTTGGTTTTAAGAGTAGAAAATGGGAATAGAAAATGTCCTAAAAAATGGCATTTGAATGTGCTAAATCTCAATAAATATAAATGAAATATATGCCTGCAAACTCCTGTTCAGGAATACCTGAACTCACTGGAGCACATATTCTCTGTCTGATGCCTCACACACTGTAAACCATCAGGAGGAGCTGTGTGACACAGTCCCACTTGCTTCACACTCACTGACCAGACTGCATTTACATGTTCATCAACAGACGGTGAAGAAAGGAAGAAAAAACAGTGTCTGCAAAAAGGAAGAAAAAAGGAGAAAGAGAATAAAACCGACCCTAAACAAAAACATAGGAGACAGAAAGAAACCTGCCTTTGTGTGTCTGTGAGTGTCTGACTGCTCATTGATTTCTCCAGACTTTTGATTCCTCTCTCGGGTTTAATAGAGAGTCTCAGAATGAGAACTCAGCCCCCTCACCTCCACACACACACACACACACACACACACACACACACATTCCGCGATTATGGGGCTTCACTACAGATGTCAAACCGACAAACCAGGGTTTCTCTTCTTCCTCCAGATGTTGCACTTTGCTTCATGTGTACGTGTGTTTGAGCAATGAGGATAAACACACATGCACATAGCTTTTGGTATTGATCCCGAGCTTCAGCTACTGAGTCAAACAGAGTGAAACACTCTTCTGAGTCACATACAACAAAACTTGTCAAATGTGTTAACATGACTGTTAAGGCTCATGTTTTTCCTCACTGTGGTTACGGTGCATCATTAGCGGGCATGTCAACATGGGAATGTGCTGATTTGGAAAGTATTTGGGAATTTTGTCTCTATCGTACAGTGACCTATCAAATTAAGGCTTGAGGCTTTGATACACAGTGGGCTTACAGGAGTCTCCAACTCTGGCTCATAGTAGAAGTCGCTATGTGTACTGATAAGAAGAGGTTTTGAACGAAAGCTAATTAAAGGTTTTGGCAAAAACGTGGGAGGAAGTCTCGTCTATCTTCCTGGAGGGACGTCTGGTTCCCACGAGACTGAAACCAGAAGCAAAACACCTCCCACCTCCAGTTTTGGGAAAGTGCTTTGTGTGTTTAACTCCAGCTAAGGGGTGTGCTGCATCCTGAAAAGCCTTTTAAAAATCCACAAATGTGAATTCAAGCTACTGGAAATAAGTAAATGAGATCGTATTCGTAATTTAATGCCAAAACAAAACAAAGGGGAAATAAAGAGATATTTTTTTTCTGCTTTTTCTTCAAATATGCGACTTTCAAATAAGAAGTAAAGAGAGATGAGAAGAAAAAAGGTGTGACTTCTTCTCCTCCATAAATTCCTGTAGCGAAACACCTGTTTAGCGTCCCGCCCTGCCTGAAGGTTGCAGACTCCACATGTGAGCGCACGTTCCCGAAACAAGCTTTTAAACCCTTCCCGATGGACCTCTGACCTCCCAGCTGTTAGGCTAGATCCTGCTTGGAGATAGGGAGAGGAAGACACTGCACCCTTTCTTCTTTACAGCATTAACTCTAACATCTTGTCACACATATATATTTGACGTCTGTGATGCTAATATGTACATTTAGCACCAAACATTTATTATTATTACACATTACATTTAATACACATATTTGATTATGTGTTGTAGTAGTGATGTAGACCACCGCATGAAAAGGTTGCTCCGGTTGTGTTGGTCCATTTCCAGACGTCTTTTCATGTTTAAAGTGTGACCTGCTCTTCTTCCTCAGTGGGGATGTGATCAGTCTGAATCTCTCCATCAGTCCTTCCTCCTGCTGTTAACTCAGCTACCAGGTCAGAGGGGCTATATCGCTTCATACTGATATGGATCTAAGCTGCAGATTGACACACTTTTTAAACAGCTGTCTGTCAAAGATGTGGAGCTCTGCTTTTTGACCTTTGACCTCTGGATGGTCAGAATGACGTCTGCCTAAGGAGCCAGGCGGCCCTCCACCAATCAGTAACTGCTTTGATCTTCAACTCACTGGAACATGATCACACAAGACCAATCACATGCAGGAATTCTATTACAACTATAATAATTTCTTCTGTGCATGTGCAAAGCTTTCTTTTTGGGTTTTTTTCCTGCTGAAGATCAGAGCAGTGATACACAATGTGTGTGTGTGTCTGTGTTTGTGTATCTAACGCTGCACCGTGCCAGAGGGTAACTGTGTTTCTACTGATCCTCACAACATTCCTGTCAGCAGCGTCACAAATCGTCTCAGGATTAGGTGTTCTCGCACACACACAGACACACACACACACACAAACACTATAACACACAAACCAGAAACTCACTCTGTTGTCTCACTTCTTCTTCCAACACAAACTGCACTCACATTCACATTTTATACCACAGTAAATTCAGTCTTGAAGTCTTAAAGTCTTGAAACAAAAATGAAGCAAACATAGTTAGTTAAACCCCATAGACCATGAATCTGTTATCTCCATGGCAACGAGATAGCGCTGGGCTTGTTTATATCTGCTGCAAACACCAAGATGTACTGATCCGACCAGACAATGAGACATTTTTTTCTGTATTCTTTGTGTGAGATGTGTGTATGAAGATGAGATCTGACCAACCTATACCAGCCCTTTTTGTTATCAAAGAAGCAGCAAAAATCACTATGGCAACCAACTATCCAATCATACTAGACTCAGTTCTTAGGCTTACAATTTTGGGTTTAGTTTTTAAGAACAGATTCTCCTCTTGGTATTTGGCCTTACCCTGCTGTCCTCCTGGATGTCCCACTCCGGGCTGAAAGTGTGGAACGGCTGGTTTCCTTGGGTACAGTTTGAGAACTGAAAGAGGCTGGAGAACGTGCGCCTGTTCTCAGTTGTGTCAGGGAATATGGCATCTTGGAAGTTGACACTGTGTGGCAGGATGTTGTAGTTGTCATCCATCCTGCAGATCATATGAAAAGACTTGGAAGGGCGAAAACTAAAGATGCCCGAAAAAGTTTAGCTTAAAGAATTACTGCGTTGAGTGGGGTTGCCACACAGTGCATCCAGCAGTCTTGTTTGCACACCTGACTATATTTATGACAGTGACACAACTAGGGAGTTGTTGGTTTAGACTGCTATTACGCAAAATTATCTATCATTTAATTTATGTATCACCAATAACACTTACTGTCAGACTGATTTAAGTATGCTTTGCGCCTCACCTGAGGAAGAAGAAGTAGGAGTAGTTCTCCATCACGGTGTGGGACTGGCAGGACAGGTACCCCAGCCCAGTTAAGTTGAGCCTAGATCCCGAAGGGACCTCCAGCATGCTGCCCCAGGCTTGATCGCAGAGCAGCTCCACCTCCGCCGAGTACAGCAGCCCTTCTGCAGCGCCCTCGTACCCATAACCGAACCCAAAGGGCAGCGAGTTGTACAGGCTCCCTGTCCCAGCCCCAGCCAGGGGCTCCCGGTGGATGGCCAGGACCCGGGCGTACACAATGATCTCGGCCAGCTCTGCACGGCAACCCTCACTAAGCGGCCGCCACTCAGAAGGCAGCTGGCACCCGTGCGTAAAACTGTCCAGGTGCGCAAAAATGCAGAGCGTTGCGACATGGAGAGTTGTGGAAAACATTGTGAAGAGTTTCTTTATGAACCATAAAGGTTTATCCGGTTTTTGCCAAACTTGATTGTTGTGAAGACGGTCAGTCCCTTCAATGTATCAGAGTTGCTAAAAAGTATTTTGGTTTAAGAATGGAAGACTTGTGATGGCCGCTATGTGCCTAATAACATTTCACACTACACCCGACCCTTGTTTTTGTCCACAAACCTTTTCTCCTTTACAGGCACTTTAAAAGAAACTGACAATGTGCAGAAACAATAGCAACTCCAGCCTGCGTTTTCATCTCGTCTGTCTGCTGTGGAGAGGCGATGAGCTTCTCCGGCGCGCACCGCTGCTGCGTTCAAGGACTGATGCAAAGCTCAGACAAATTATTTTGTCTCACAACATTGATCGACCTTAGTTTGAACTTATTGAACTCGATAATGTGTGTATGACAAATAATACATAAAGAAAAAAAAACACAACTTAACAAACTGTATCTAAACAAATATTATTTGTAGATTCTTCTCGCAAAAGACAAAGACTAGTATTTCATCACTGACACAAAACTGGTATTTTACTTGTTTCTGATAAATAACACACAGGAAGAAAAAAGCAGTATATGAATTGAAACTCGGAAACTTTAACTTGTGATATAATTCTGGCATGATTTTTTATTAGCAAGTCAGTTTTCCCCAATGAAATTTAAACGCATTCATGAAAAATGATACACTGTATCAGCCGTGTAGTACAAAAGCAGGGTATCTAATCTAATCATACTGTGACGTTCGAGTTACGATCCACAACCCTTGAGGCCAATTCCGGATGGATTTCGAGATGTGTCGGTAGGCAATTGTGTGAGTTCCAGCAGCCTCTTGGAGACTTAAGAATATTTAAGGGATTCTTGTTCCGGAGCTATTAAATAAGTGTTTCGGGGGCCTTGACAGGATATTACTGGGAGATTTAGTGGGTTCTTCAGGGATTTTGAGGCTTACTGGTCAGGGTCCATGGGACCTGTGGAGTGGTGCAGCAACAACTGCTCAAGAAAAAACAAAACAAAAAACAGAGTGGTGGAGAAGCAGATAGACCCCCACAATCCAGGGATAGGTACTAAAGTTTGTGAGTCCACATTAACAACCCCAAAACAGGTCACACAATAAGACCTGTGTATCAAATATTAAAACACTTAATTTCCAGATAATAAACACTCCAACAACCCCCTCCGCTGCAAAAGATACACTTTCTGTATTTTAAGCCAAGTCTATAATATCTTTGTTTTAGTAGTAGTAGTTTAGTTGTCTATTATGCCCATAGTGCTTTATTGTTTTAGTGTTCCACTTACTTACCTGTCTCTGTGTTGCAACAAGCCAATTTCCCCCTTGGGGACCTATAAAGTCTTATCTGAATGTGGTGTCTACTGGCATAACAGCTTGCTGGGTTCAGTATTTGTTTGGACTTCCAGGAGACTTTGAGGATTTGCCATGGATCCATTAATGTGCATTTCACAGTGATTACACTGACTGGAGCCAACAGTAAAACACAAGTTGTAAGGACTGCAGTACTTTTATGTTACTCTACAGGCGATTATTTCAGTCCATGTTTTAAAATAGTCCTGCAGTGTATTTTTGCTTGGACAACACTGTCATCTAGTGGAAACTGACCCAAATAACAGGCTATATTTTGCCTTTTTTGGGTAATAAATAAAATGATTTTTGTAGTATTTTTATATCTGTTTAAACACAGGCCCATTATTTCATTGCAAGTACAGTAGCTTTAAAGTGTTATTATCCAACTACACTGACAGATCTTTCCATACACAACTGTAGGGAACTGAAGGGAATTCCCGCTGACAGCTGACGTTTGGCTCCACCCACAACTGTCAGACCTCTGTTGATGTGAAAAACATGTGGATTGACCCGCCCACGCAGCCGCTCTGTTTATACGTAGCTACGCTTTATACTCGTTTCCTGCTTTCTGACGTCACTTAACGGAAATGAAAACCAAAGCTGAGCTTGCGTGGAGTTAGCAACATTTAGACCAATACATGTAGGAATTAGGACAAAGTTGCCTTCGAAATAAAGTTTTAGATCTTGGATAGATGATCTTAAAACATTAAACTTAAAATTCCAAACATTAGGCTATAAGTTACATTAACTTAACACATTACTGGAGGCTGGTAAGCCTCTTTTTAATAACTGGGTTTTGTGAATATAATGTTTTTTATAATCTGATGCAATAACCATTCTGCCTGTTGTACAACCCCAATTCAAAAGAAGTTGGGATGATGTGTAAAACGTAAATAAAAACACAATGCAACTCATCAAACATTATTTTATTTGCAACAGAACATAACACATCAGGTGTTGAAACTGGGAGTTTTTACCATTTCATTGAAAATATTAGCTCAATTTGAATTTGATGGCAGCAAGACATCTGTAAAAAGTTGGAACACGGCAATGTTTACCATTGTGTAGCATCACATATTCTTTTAGAAATTGTCTGTAAATGTGGAAATTGAGGAAGAAGTGAAGAGACTAGTTGCTGCAGTTTTAGGAGAGGAATGTTGTCCCATTCTTGTCTGATCCAGGATTCTAGCTGCTCAACAGTCTTTGTTTGCAAATTTTTCATTTTATGATGCACCAAATGTTTTCTATTGGTGAAAGGTCTGGACTGCAGGCAGGCCAGTTCAGCACCGGGACTCTTTTCCTGTGAAGCCATGCTGTTGTGATGTGGTTTAGCGTTGTCTTGCTGAAAGAGATGTTGTGTGGATGGGAGCATATGTTGCTCCAAAACCTCGATGTACTTTTCAGCATCGATGGCGTCTTTCCTGATGTGTAAGCTGCTCACATCACAGGCACTAATGCCTCCCCATACTATCAGAGATAGAGGCTTTTGAACTGTCAGATGGATGGTCCCTCTCCTCTTTAGTCCACAGGACACGGTGTCCATGGTTTCCAAAAGATATTTCACATTTTGATTCATCTGACCACACAACAGTTTTCCATTTTGCCTCAGATAATTTTAAATGAGCTTTGGCCCAGAGAACACAGCTGCGTTTCTGGATTGTGTTCACATATGGTTTCTTCTTTGCATGATACAGCTTTAACTTTTACAGCTTTAACTGTGCATTGCACAGTGAACTGTGTTCACAGACAGTGATTTCTGGAAGTGTTCCTGAGCCCATGCAGTGATGTCCAGTAGAGAATCATACCTGTTTTTAATGCAGTTTTGCCTGAGGGCCCAAAGGTCACACGCATCCAGTTTTGACCTTTGCAAATCATTGCATTCGGGGTTGTATCTTGATGATAGGATTTTATTAATTTAGCTTTTGAATTTGCAATTTTTGTTGATAGTTATTTTCCTCTATTATAGTTGACAATGTTAGATGTTAATTTAATAAACCACAAGTTGATAAGTTGACAAGTTGAAAAGTATTGTGAATCATTAAATGAATGAATGATGGAGCATTCACAGTAATTATATCCTAATGTTTATTATTATTATTATTATGACTACCTTTTATACATTTTATACCTTCTTTTATATTTTTTAAAGGGATTATACAATTTGTTTCTAAGGATTATTCTCATATGCTAGTGCTAATTTGTTTTGCACTCTTTCTAGACCTAAGCACGGCAATTGTCAAAGTGTCCTTTTATTTTGTAAACAGCCACCGGAAATGCTCAGTGTCTGTTTTACCTGACGTCACCACGAAGCCGAAGCATCAAGGTTGCTCGACGCACTTTGCCTCTCTCCGTGCTTTTTTGTTTTTTGTTTTTGGGACTGAACGCCCAGTCCGTGTTTAGATTTGAACCGACAGCAGGTGAGTCAAATCCCTTTAAACTTGTTAAATGTTTGATGTGACGCAGTTACAGATAAGTCCTTATCCGCGTTGCGGGAGTTAACAACGTTAGTGGGAAGTTTTCAGTGTTTACCAAGAATCGCACACTGGACAGGCCCATCTGCAGAAAGTGAAAATACAATTCCAGCGATAGAAACGACAAAAAACGAAACATTCTCATTACTTCCTGTAGTTTTTACACGATTAGGAAATATAGGTTATCACATTAGTAGAGTCTCCTTAAAGTGAGGTGTGAAATAACTTAACAGTAACTTCGCCCAGCACAGTGTCTGTATTATCTTCAAGTTATTCATTCATCATGTGACCTGCTGATTCAGGCTGAGGCACTGAGTCATGTAGTGATTCAGCATGGAGCTGTTCTCATAATGGATGTTGCGTGAAAGTCTACAGTTACTGTTTTAGTTTTGTGTTCCTTAAACCTTGCCATCAAAGCATGCCAAATGAAAATGATATGAATTACAAATTTGGAGTCAATCTGTTTAGAACCCCGAATATATGATAACTACATGCGGGCATTGTACTTTAAATGTGTGTAATAAATAAATCCCATTTAAAACCGTTTTAAATCCAGTGTTCCAATTAAACAATCCGCTTTACATAGTCTTCCTTTAAGCATTATGGCGTCTGGTGGCCCCGTGATGAATGGTGACATCTCTCGCTCTCCCGCTCAGTCTGGCACACTGGAGGAAACTCTGCATCATATGAACATCCTCATCCAGGAGAACCGGGACCTGAAAGGTGAGAGTGGGCATGTAGTCAGAGGAGAGAGTTAGGAATGAAAATTTTCATTTGTTGCTTACCATGACTCTGCTCCAGTCCTCCTGAGTACACTTATCAGGACTTATCACACTGTGTAGGGTCAAACGTCGGTGGATAACGTGTTTCTAACGTCCTGTGTCAGCGTGGAGTTTCAGAGTTGTAATGTGACAGATGGAGAGGGCAGTTGGCCTATCATTGGCATATTATATACAGAAATGTACAGAAATGACTTGACTGGTAAATAGTATTTAGTCATGTTCTCTGTCTCTTTCTCTTTCTCCCAGAGGCCCTGCGTCAGACCAACCTCATGATGAAGGACCGTTTTGAAGGGTTGTCTGCGTGGAGGGAGAAGCAGCGAGAGGAGCGGGGCTTTCTAGAGATCCGGCTGGAGGAGGCCCAGAGCTGTTTGCAGACCCTGACCCTTCAAAACCAGGAGCTAAAAAAGAGACTGGAGGAGGCGCGGAAGGCGGGAGGAGCTCCTGGGCAGGTGAGAGCCTGTGTGACTGTATGTTCTGAAGCGCCTGTCAAACTGCACCATAACCGAACAATTATCCCAGATAAACATTACATGAAAATATGTGTTGCTAACATGAGGTTTCATCTTCAGGCAACATCATCAAATCAGAGTGCAGAGCTGGAAGCCCTGCGTGCTCAGGTTGCTCGCCTGCAGGCAGAGAAGAACGACCTGGTGGCCATGAACTCTGAACTACAGCTGAAGGCGGAGCAGGACTCTCATGATGACTCATTCATAGAGATCATCAAGGTCTCGGTGAGGGAAAAATTTGAAGCAGGGCAATGTCTAATCAGTTGAATTTGAATGAAATCCACCATACAAGGAAGTATTTAGCAGTTCTATTTTGGATAGCACATAATAAGATCTGAAGTTGCTATTTGTGCTACGTGAAAGTAAATTTCACATTAGATCTTTCATTCTGTGATTTTTATGTGAACTGAGGTGTTTGGTCTCCTCTGTTTTCCTCTTCAGGATGGAGGTGTCAACAGTGAGAGCAATGCGTGTGGTATGGAGCGCAGCAGACATCCAGAGCTGAGTATGACGACGTCCCGGATGGACAATGAGGAGGCGACAGTCAGCCAGCTTCTACAGTCACTGAGGAACGAGATGCAGCAGGTGGAGCGGCTGCAGGCAGAGCTGCAGGTTTCTGCTGCCAGGTAGGTGGCTGCCACTTAATGCCCACTGCGAACTTTAGATTTTTAACTGGCAAAAGTGCAAGAAAAGATTATCCGTGTTCATGTGGATGTTTTTTGTAAGTATAAGTGAATTTAGCGTTTGGTGACAGTGGTTTTCGTATGTACTTTTGAGCTCATGTAGCTCACAGTAGCATGATGGTTTCTCATGCAATGCTGCCTGAGAGTTAGAAGGACAAAGCCCACTTTAGCAGTGGTTTCTGCACTTGGTCGTTATGCACAGAGTTTTTCCCAGAGTCCCAGAACTATTTACACAAAATCATGAACTATAGATGGTTAAAGACCTAAATTTCTTTCTTCTTTGAAATATTGTTTATGACCATTTTCTCACAAAGGCCTGGCACAAAGTGCTGAGCCATGACTCGTCTTTGGTTGCAAGGACTGAGCTTTTGGTGGAGGCTTTATTTATTAGGAGACCCTCACCTGTTACCAGTTAACCTGCTAATTTTGGAATCATCCCTACATGGTTTTATTTAGTATTTTATAAACTTTGTCAAATCTTTTTTTGAGTGTGTGCAGACATCAAACTCAAATCTGATTATGAAAGCAAAATACAATGAAGTAGGTCAGTGGAAACACCCCGCCACCAAGGGCGACAGTGGTACTGGTCCCGAGTTAGGCTGAAAACGGGAGCGTTGTGAAAACACTTGCCAAATCAGCTGTGGTGACCCCTGAAGGGACAAGCCCAAAGCCCTTGATCTTGGTCAGTGGAAAAACTGAAAATCTTTTCTTTGTACTTCTGTCAGATAAATGAAGGTCCAGAGGTTTTATTGCAGGTTAGAAAAGGTCCCAACTTTTATAGGGTTCCTCCGTAGAATGTAATTTGTTTTTTTTTTTCATTTAAGGGGTTTTTATTTAAGCTCACCTTAAAATGTGTCACTGTGCCCAACAGAATTAGAAAGCTGGAAGAGAGGAAGAGCATTATAGATGAGTCAACACAGACAGCAGAGCCAGAACCTACAGAGATCAAGGAGGATAAGGTATTTATTACACAGTAATAAAGGTAGTATTTGTAGTATTTAATAGTAGTAGAGAATGTGTACTTCTAAAGTTATTGTCAAATGAAGCAATTGCACCGTCTCAATGTCACTCTAGTGTGTTTTTGTTGCTCATCTTCCAGAACAGTTTACTGGAAAGAAAGCTATATATATATGAACTGGCTCCTCAGAGCAGTGTTTGTGTCTCATTATGCAAATATTTCAGGCAGCATCAGAAGTGGAGAATCTCAAGTCACAGATGATGACACTGTTCAAGGAGCTACAGCAAGCCCAGAGTAAGCTGGATGAAGCAGAGGGCATGAAGAAGAACCTGCAGGACAGGTTGGCCTCAACCATTTAGATTCCAAAGTATTGAGTATAGAAGCTCACAAAAATAATGCACGTCTGTGTAACACGTGCACCAGTAATGTGTCCACTGTTATCTCTTCTAATGCTGCACTATTAAAAGTAGCTCTGGATCCCAAAACCAAATCAAATGCAAATGCTTCCTTTGTTATCTAATGTCTTTTTACTTGGTTTTGGTTGGTTAATAACACATTATTTTCTCATTTTTGCTCTGTGTAGATGTCGGGAGGTGGAGCAGGATGTCGCCACACTGAAAGCTCAGCTGGTGGAGAAACAAGCCGTTCAGGCTGAGAACGACCGGGTGAAGCTGCAGCTGGAAAGCATGCAAGCCCAGAACCAGATAGAACACAAGAAGGCAGGAGAGGACAGGTCAGAGGGCACACATAAGACATTTACAGGACATATGTTTAAAGTTCAGCTGCTTTTTATTAAAAGTAACTTCAACAGGATGCATTTGAATTGCCTTTTGACAATCGTTACGACTTGCACCAGTGACCCTTATTTGCATGGGAAATTCCCTTTTTTATCTGCCTTGAGACACATATTGAGTCATAGGTTACTACCCCTTACAGGAACACACTGGCCCAGCTGAAAGATGCTTACACCAAGCTGTTTGAAGACTATAATGAGCTCAAAGAGGAGAAGAAGAAGAGAGAGGTAAATCTGAGTAATACAGTGAGGACATGTACTGATTTTTAGCACCAACTTAATGCATTAATAATAATGTAAACTGTTGAAAAATTGCCATCAGAGATGTTTGACCTTTGCCCTCTGATCCCGCAGTCTCAGCTGGTGCAAAAGGAGGTGGTGGATGAGCTACAGGAGAGGCTGACTGTTGCTGAACAAGCCCTGGCTGCAAAGCAGAACAAGATTGACGAGATGAAGCAGGAGATCTTCCAGAAGGAGAAGGAGCTGGAGACTATATCTGTGTTTAAAGCTCAGGTCAGTGGGACACAAAATACCAGAACTTGACAACAGAGTGGCTCTATCAGGTTTATGGATCAACACCATATATTCTCTGTGCAGGCAGAAGTCTATTCCTCAGACTTCTACGCAGAGCGGGCAGCAAGGGAGAAACTCCATGAAGAGCGGGAGCGTCTGGCTGCCCAGCTGGAGTTTGTAAAGAAGCAGAATTCCCAGCTGCAGGACGAAATGGACTCCCTGGGCCGGTACGGAATCAAACATTGGCGACAGGAATGCAGGGGATTAAGAAGTCATAAAAGGGGCTTACATTTGTGCAGTGTCCTGACTTGGTAGAAGCAGAACCCATAAAGGGCTTTGATCCAGTTTTAAACCTGTGCCCTTCTCTAATGCATCCATTTCCCATGTCTCTCTCCACAGTCGGTCACTCAATGACATGCAGAGGAGACATGTGTCACTTGGAGGAAGTCCACATGGAGCGGGTACAGCTCTGGTTGGAAGAGGTAAAGATTGATTTGTTGCCCTGAGTTAGGCCTTACAGGTTGACCATACTCCCAAATTGTGTGCCTGTCCCATGTCCTTCATCTGACTGATTTAACCACAAAATGATTATATTCTGACTTTACCAATTGGATGTGTTGAACACTAGCACATACAGAGCCATGCTATGATTTAATTGCTGAATTGTGTTTTTAGCCATCAAACCAAATCATCATTCATTCACTCTCATAGCTTGATTCCACCAGTTCCTGAAATTCTGCCTCTATAGCAGCTAAGTGCTGTATTATGTTCACTGGCTAGTTACTAACTCTGTCTTCTGTTTGGTGCTGGACAGGTAGTGTACAGTGATACAGTGGCTTTAGTCAATCGTGTAACTGAATTTACAGCACACTGAACAAAAGCAGCAGACCGTAAAACCAAAACCAAACCAAAGAAAACATGCTCAATGAAGCGAAAAGGCTCCAATGAGCATCGCTGTGGAGTTATTACTCGTGACAGCTTTCACTTTGCTTATAATTACATGACACAGTATTCATATAAAAATATTTTTAAGTGCAACTTTAAAGTGAATATATGCTCCTTAAGCTGACACTAGCATGAAACTCAAAATCAATCCACTGTGCTTCACCCAGCTCTCCCTCTCCTTGTTCTACTGTGCTACACTGCTACACTCTGTTGTTCATTATCGCATTATAATAAATTAAAATGCTGCAAAATGTTGTCTAATCTAAATGTCAACCTAATCAAGCAGAAATCATTTAAAATGTTATTGATGGTACATTGTTCAGAGGAGGTGCTGGCTGATTTAAGGATCAGTGTTCAGTGTAAATGAAACTTCTCCAGCATGTTCAGGTTGTTTCATCTCTGACTCTTAGGTACTGACTGGCAGCATCAGGGAAACATTCCGGAACACGCCTGTCCAAAGTGCAATGAGATACTGCCGGACCTGGACTCTTTGCAGATCCACATTATGGACTGTATCAACTAGACCTCCATCATTCTAAGCATCTCCAAAAACAGCTTAATCTGAGTCTTCCTCTGCTTTGACCTGCACTTCTTCCCAGAACCGTGTGAAAACACTCTACTGATCCCTGACAATAGCAGTTACATTCACTGAAGGATGGGAACAATTTGCATTTGGCAGATATAAATAGATTAATTTGAAAGCTTTATCAACAGGTTACATGTCATCACTACTATAGGTTGTAGTACATTTGATTATTGCATTGAAAAAAAAAAGGATCTTGATGGTTTTGGACCTACGTCATTTGGTACATAATCTTTTTTTTTTTTTTTTGCTGTGTTGACTGGAAAACAAGGTGAAGATATAATTCTTCTAGACAAATCAGGAACAACAAAACAGAACATGCACAAACACTCACAGTAAGATTTCCGTTTGGCTGGCTGCCTGTTATGCACACATTAAATACCCAACCAAAGTTAAGCCTTTGTTTATTAGCAAGTTGGCTGCCGAAGGCTTTTTTAAAAATTGAAATAAAAATCTTTATATATTTCTTTTTGCTTGAAAGAGTATTTTAGCTCATAATTGTTCTCTTTGGTGTTGGTGTTGGTGTGAAAAGGAGTATGCACCATGTAGGCACTTTAATATGAAGTTATATTTTATTTTTACTCTGCACATGATACCTGGCAATTAGAACATTAATATATTAAAATATATTCATCAGTAGTCTTTGGAAGTGTATGTACAACAGGCTCCAATACCCTGATTCTGTATTGTAAAATATAAAGGCCTTCTGATTTCATTTCGTAATTCTGTGAATAAAAATAAAGTTATTTGTGAATTTGTTTTTTGTTTTTTTTAACTCACCTCGGACTCAACACATCCTGAAACATTTAAATAGTGTTTACGTTAGCAACAATATTTTATAAAATAATAATTTAACCTAAATCTAACCTGACCATAGACGTGGCTGACTTGGACTCACCCGTAATTTTTACCAGGATTATCTCAATATTCCCCAAACCAAAAAATACTCCATGAGAGTAACTAGGAAATCTTGCAATAATCACGTGGAAAATAACTCTACACACAGATGCTTTAACATAAATATTAAGTCATTTTGATTAAAACAATATCTTGACATTATGGGAAATGCACTTTGCCTATTTACAGGATAAGATGACTGACACTGCTTTCTTATCAAGCCACTGGAAATAGGGAAAGGACGAGCGTGGTTCCGTCTGAAAATTAGCTACATAAAGTTAAGACGTTCTATCTTGTTTGGTAAATGGCTGTTTATATAGTGCTTTTATCCAAAGCGCTTTACAATGTTGCTTCTCATTCAACCATTCACGCACAGATGGCGGTGGCCCCCATCCATGGGGGAAACTTGGCGTACAGTGTCTTGGCCAGGGACATTTCAACACATAGCCAGGAGGGGCCGGGAATCGAACCACAGCCATGGATGAGCTACAGCCGCCCTTTGTTCAAGGCATACATAATAAAAGTTTAAGTCTAACACACAAATCCGTGCATGTAACCCGTGCACCAACGGATATTTAAAGCGCCTTTCAGTACACGTGGTCTTGATTGTACCTTCGTAATGTCTTCAAGGGACAGACGGGAGCGCCGGTGTCTTGTTTTTGACGCTTTGTCGCTTGTGTGCCTGCAGACAACAGTTGTTCTTTTACAGAGTTCCTAAATTTTTCATGGAGAGCAGCGATGCCAGCTTTCAGTTCAGCTAGTTTAGCTGCATCTGTGCATTTATTGGACAATCTTCTTATAGAATTTAGCTCCTTGTGAAGCTCTTTTCGCTCCCTGTGAGCAGATCCCTCTGCACAACTTGGTACCTGTATGTAATAAACATTCAGAGGTTCACTCTAAGCATCTTTACAACTTTATAGCTTAAATGCAAATCAAAACCACTCAAAAGCTTATCCAGATGACACTCACCTCTTGTATTGGTATTATAACTTCAGAATTGCTCTCTAGCTCATTTAGCTGCAGGACTGGAAGAGGTGATGGAGTAGTGTCAACATGGCTGTTTCCTGCTATTTCACTCTCTCCACCTGTTGAATGTACTTCTTCTTTGCCAAATGTCTCTAGGTCCAACTTCATGATCCGCTGTTTCATTTTTGATTTGTAGATGTGATTAGCTATGTCTTTAAGCGTTGGATAATACGCCCTGTCTTGCTCATCGGGAGCAACAATGTCCGACATTCTTGTTTGAACGTAGTATTTCAGGAGGGCCTGCACTTCTCTGATGGTGGTGACACCATCTGCCACGAGCTCGTCTATCCATCGAATGACCTGTGGATGGACAGAATGTACTTCATCCAGCTGGCCACATGGGATATGACTGGTGTGGGCTTTCTGCAGCGGCAAGCTGATGTAAAATCGGTTTTCTACAATTACTTCCTTCCCCACTTCTATGTCTTGCAGCAGTCTCTCTTTAGCTTTGGTTTGCCAAATTGTCACACATTTCTTTGCTGTTACAACATACTCAGGAAATCTGCATATGTGCCAAACTGATATCTTTGCTTGACACCCTTTTTTTCTTGATTCTACTGTGGAGAGTCTTTGTTTGGACTTTTTATTTGATCCTGAAGATGCTTCACTTGAAACTGTGGAAGTTGCAGTTTTACTATCACTCTTTTTCCCATGATCCCTTTTAGGTCCATACTGGCATTCGAGTGTCTTCATTCCCCCATACATGAAAGGCACTCCGTCACTGCTGATGCATGGACTGATAGATCTGCAGAAAACAAATGAGCGAGTATAGAACTTCCTGTTCTTGCACTTAAGTGGATCAAACTGAAAGGAAGAAGACCTGCGAGTGAAGAATGTTGCTTTGGTAGCTCGTCTGTATAGCTCCAGCACACTCTCAACACTTGTCTCATCTGTCACATAGCCATGAATGTAATTTTTATCTTTGCTGTAGTCTTGTAGAAAATCTTCCCACTTAATAACACCAAGAACTGGATCTTTGTCGTCTTTTTCCATCCTGTAATGAAACAAACCAGTTTGCCACATAATTAATGAGTAATTTCATGCCACCACACTAAAACATACTTGCTTTTATGTATTTATTTTTTGTGGGCTTGGAAGGATGCTGTCCACTGAAGATACTCACGATGGCTGTAGAGCATAAACCGACAACATCATATGATGCTTTTCGTAATTTATTAAGTGTGAATACAAAAATACTACTATTGTGCCTTAACTGTTTTGCTGCATGCTTTTTACTGCAGGGACAAAGTGTTATAGTTCACTTTCTTTTGTACAAAAAAGTAGCTGCCAACCTTCTTTGGCTGCCTTCGTCAGTCACCGCCTTGCGCTTCGTGGTGGTCCTTCGAGAGTCAGCAGCGCAACTGATCTCCAGTCATTAAGTACGTTTGGTCACAGAAGTTTAAAGGCTGTAACAGCGCAGTTAACCCTGTGGTTAGGGTTCAACGGGGGACGAAATGTGTTATTCCAAACAAGCAGGCTTTATTGCACTTAGCCTCGACATAGTAGTAGCTTCCCGTATAAGCTAAAACACGGCTAAAAACATTTCCGAGTTCCAGGCCCTCCGATTGGTAGCCACACCTTTAAGGCTCCCCAATTCTCCATTGACAAGAGTTGCAAAACAAAATCAATGTTAGCAAAAATTTTCGAGATTAAATACATATTTAAAGCAATAATATTTTATACTGCAAACTAAGATTTTTCATACATTTTGGCTTCAGGGCCAGTCTAAGACACAGAAGCATCTGTTTGAGTAAGGCAAATACATGGGCACCTATTGGAATGTCGACATCATACAAGGGTCCTGCGTTTAGCGCCAGTTTAGAGTTTCTCCCGGTCTGGTCGCGGGTTATGAAGCGCTTAATACGTGTTTAATGTGTCGTTTTGTCCAATATAACGAGATGAATTGTACATAGTTACGCGCAGAGTTAACTATTGGAAAATAAGAAACATATTTACGGGTTAGATGTGGTTGTGAAGTCCTCCCGAGTTTTATTAGAGTTTGCGAAGAACACAACGCTAACACTTGAATCTTGAGTAAGTTGAATGTTCCACTAAAGATATCGTCTGAGTAAAAATATCAATGGCCAGTTAGCGTGTAGTTTATTATAAAACGTTTGATTTGCATTAATTTTTTTATATCAACCGAAAAAACAAACGTCAAATCATATAATGTTGAAGTTTAGACATTTGGTGATTGTTTATAACGCCAGTTTAAATGGACACCCGCTGAACCAGGCCCTGCTTTAGACCGATTTGCCTTATGAACCTGAATCCAGTATTTTCCATTATTTACTTAAAATAAACTAACTAAATATGGTTTGCAGAGCAGGGTAATTCACAGTATATACAGTGGATGAGGTCCTTTAATACAGGGAAACGTCTTTGCAGAATCTATTAGTCAGTGTGTGCTGTGCTTTCAGAACAATACACGGATAATGAAGTTTTAACGTAACCGACACTAAGTAATTTAACTTACTCACACCAGTAAAGTAAAAATTTCAGAGAATACCACTGATAAAAAATAAATTCATCAATAATTGCTCAATTAAATAGGCAGCTCCTTAACTATGGTCAATTGTAATGTATTCTAATATAATGTAATACTTAATGAATAAATCCTAACTAATGAACATAATGTAGTTATTAGTGCAAGAAGATACTAGTATTTGCCTTCCCAAGCTTCTTCACATTTATTGCCCGATTTCTACACTTAAATCCTAGGACTGTGTTGAATCGAAACATTTTTCTAGACAAGATTCAGGCATTAAATGCAGCATGTGTACTTTAATTAGCGTTTTCTTTACCCATTTGCAATGTAAATGTATTATCTACCTTTTTGTATTAACCAGGCCACCTGACTTCAGCACTACCTCTAACTGCAATGGACGGTAAGTATCATAAGTTTTAAAACGTGAGTAAAACTTTATGTATGCGTCCAGATGTAAGTGCGTATTATGTCTTCCGTATACAGGTGAAGATGATCTGGACATTTTGACAGCGCTGCTGGCTGAGAACGAGGGCATCGAAGAAGAACAGGAAAGTCAGGAGCAAGCAGAGGATTTGGATGGCCTGTTTGATGATGACACTGACGAGGAGGAAGAGTACAAAGAGGGACTCGAGGGGGAAGGGAGAAATGTGGAGAGAGAGGATATTGTGGCAGATCTCTTTGGAGATGTGGATGATATTGAAAATGAAGATAGATGTGTTAAAGAAAAAGCAAGTGGGGAAGAAGCTACTGAGAGTCTGAACAAGTCCAAAGAGGATTTGCAAGGTTTGTCCTTAGGATATTTATGTTGATTTAGAATGTAATTTAGCTCAGTTAAATGTCGAGTCTGTGCTCACCATCGGAGCCCTATGTGTTTCTTCTTCAGAGGAGCTTAGGCGGATGCAGGAACAAATGAGGAGGTTACAGCAGCAGCTGGAGGTGAGCCAGAAGGTTTCAACCTCATCCTCCACTCCAGTCAGGACAGCAAAGGGCTCAGTAGGTACTAAACCCGTAACGCCTAAACCAGCACCTACCCAGCAGCCGATCTCCAAAGTGACCAAACAGTGTAGGTCTAAATCCACAGAGAAGACCAATGTACGAGCAGGTGAATATTTAGTTGCTCTCCAGCCACAGTGGTTGACAAATTGATTTTATTTAACATATCAAGTCCAAAATGTGAAAGACACCGCAAATACGGTTCATATACACGAGGAAAACTTTTCACGTGTTCCTGTTTTCCTTTGTTTGGACAACATCAGTGTCTTCTTGCACTCCAGTTGGAGGTGAAAGTGTGAAGCTCCAGGAGTCCTCAGACTTTGGTAATCAGCTCAACAATGCTGAGTCCTTTAAACGCAAACCCAGGTTAGCTCACCAACCAAAGACCAGCACATCACCAGGTATAACGTAACCTTAGATCTCCCACACACAAAAACAAGAATTACTTAAACAGTTGTCACAAATCTAAATTTCTTTCTTTGTCCTCAGAAGACAGAGGGCCGCTGGTGGAGATAAAGATTGGCAGCTCCTTTCAACCAATAGAGAGCACCAGCATGACTTCCAATCCTCTGCGGTCACATACACCAGCTGTATCTTCAGGACAGTCAAAAGCTTACTCTGTTCCTCCTCTTCCTAAAGACGTGACTATTGAGAAATACTCAGGACTGCGACTCAGGTCAGAATCCGGAAATTATCTTCTGTTTTGTTTTTTAAAGTCAAGACACATACAAATCTTGCTTTTTCATTCTAAATCCAGATGTTTTTTTCTTCTCATTTTAGGAAACCAAGGGTTTCCTCCACCGAGATGGAACACAAGATGGCCAACCGCCGTTTAATCCGTCTCTCACGGGTGCCGGAGTGTCTGGCTCGGGAGAAACTGGAGGACTGTGACTGGGTGACATTCGCGGTGTTGGTTAATAAGGTCACACAGCAAAGCAACAACAGTGTAGGTCTATGCTTAAATCTCTCTTTTCAGATTGAGAACAGTAAAGTAATAAATATTTCTAAATATTTCTTGCCTTTGGCTTTTTTACTTAGATTTTTTTGTAACTTTAAAAGTTCCCCATCATGTTTAGTCATTTGTGTGATGTGCAAGTTACAGAAACAGCAGACTGAACATTTGCTCTCTGCAGGGCAAAACCTTCAGCATCTGGAAACTGAATGACCTCCATAACCTGGAAGTGTTTGTGTCTCTGTTGCTGTTTGGCGAAGTTCACAAAGAACACTGGAAGACGGAACCCGGCACCGTTATCGGAATCCTCAACCCAAACCCCATGAAGCAGAAAGATGGATACGATGGGGTGAGTGGCACTTTTCTCTCATCACCTTAATGGTGTTGCAGTCGTGTAATATATATCACATTCATATGAGAAGTTTTGTAAAAGGCAAGACCCTTACATCATCTCCTAAAGTAGATCTTTACCTTCATGTTGTGTTTTAGGGAGCTTGCTCAATAGCACTGGTGGTTGTAATGAGAAATGGTAAAGCACTGCTCACCACTATACTCAGATCAAGGTCACAACTCAAAAGGAAATTGCATGTGGTTAACTCATTACTCTTGGAATTGAACACTTTTCTGTCTTGGTAAAAGTGCGCTTTTTAATTTTTGTTTTACTGACTCCGTTGTTAGATTTCTTTTGTCCTTGACTGGTTTGGCAACAGAAGTGTCAGACAATTAAAGCCAAAAACAGATGGGGCGTTTTGGTGAAAAATGGCAAGTAAGACAGCTTGAGTCAACACTGCATGAAAAACTGAGATGTTAAAATAGGGAAGTGGTGAAGAAAGCTGGACGCCACACACATCCTCACACACATTTCACAGCACATAATCTAAGAAGTCAGAATGGGGATTCGTCTCAACTTCAAGAGGAATGTGATCATTTCCAATGTGCGTTGTTACTTTTTGTTTCAGTCTTTAACTCAGCTGACTATTATTTGTTTGATTTAATCGGTCACTGATGCTCTGTCATTTCCAGTCGTTCTCGTTTGTTGTTGTTGTTTTTTAATGCTGTTCTAAATCCTGCAGTTTTTGTTTGTTTGTTTGTTTTTGTTCACGTCTCCTTGATATAAAACACAGACTGTTGAGAACGTCGAACAAATATATGTGGTAGTTGCTGTTTTGCTTTAATTATAGTTCTCAAAATAACTCGTATTTTAATCGATCATTATTTTTATATTTTACAAATGGATTTCATATTTAATATGGCAATCTGAATTTTGCAACAGAAGCAAAATTCGATGATATTCGATGATATTTAGTCTTTGTTTCTAGCGTAATTAGTGGTGATGAACTTGTGTTAAACATGTGCAGGTCAGCCTGACAGTGGACCATCCGCAGAAGGTGCTGCTGATGGGTGAAGCTCAAGACTACGGCACATGCAAAGCCATGAAGAAGAACGGGGACCCCTGCTCTCAAATTGTTAACATGGTGGGTCACTTGTAATTTAATACATCACCCATAGTTGAGAAACAGAATTTCTATCAGGGATTGTTACACCACTGTGTCTGTGATCCTTGTCTATAGTATGAATGCCAGTACTGCCAGTATCATGTCAAGGCCCAGTATAAGAAGATGAGCTCTAAGAGGGCCGAGCTGCAGTCGTCGTATTCTGGGAAAGCCCCCAACAAGGTGAAGGTGAAGGGGAAGGGCAGCAGCCTGAAAGAGCGGCTGTGCCAGGACGGTTTCTACTATGGCGGTGTGTCCTCAGCTGCCTGTGCTGCCTCACTGTGAGAAACTCATACAAAGCTTGATCTACTTTGTACAGTAATTGTGGAACCCTCTGCAGAATATATATGTAGACTCTGGCGAACTGCCATCCATACAGAGGTCATAACCCTGTCCAATTTGGACTGAATTCTGGCTGAAATGATGTTTACATTTTTATGGTGTGTCTGTGTGTTGAAATAAATTTGTGCTAACTGCACCTTCCGAAGCCAGGAGTCCATTGTGAGACTGGGCAGAGTCTGTGCTGCTTGTCATTTTCAGTAAGAGATGTGCGTGTGTCTTATGTTGCAGAACGGCGTCCAAACCGAACAAGCCCGTCCAGAAAACTCTGGACAAGCTGTTTGTCAGAGGCTCTGGTCAGCTCGTCAATCAGGCCAAGAGACTCGGTAAAAACCGCTCCTTTCTCTAACATCCACGTCTTGTATTTAAACGTCTTGCGTTTGCATTGAAATATTTACACATCATTTATGCTTTGTAACCTTCTATAAAACACTTTAATCATCTTTCAATGTTACATATCTTTATTTTATTCCAATAGACCTCTTGTCCTTATTCTGGGAACCTTGAGTTGTTTTGTTTGTTTTTTTTTTATTGTTTTTTATTGTTTTATATATGTGTCACTATTAACTTATCCAATAAAGTTCTGCATGGAATCTAATTTGACTATTTTGTTTGTTGGGTTTCAGCCCTGCAGTCTGGTGAAGTCTCAGGTTGTTCAAATGAATTCAAGGACCTGATGTTAATGCCGACTCCTGGAGCTTTGCAGCTGAAGAAGCACTTGGCAAAAGGCAGCCAGTCAGGTAAACCACCTGGAAAAGGTTTTGGCAACTCACAGCTTTGTTCAGTTCAGGGTTTCATCCACTAATATTAATTTCTCTGGACTGTAGTTCACTGTGTCTTTTCTTTTCATCAACCTGCTGTCTGTCCTCAGTGTCCAAAGATGCCACTGGAGCTCCAGTTCAGTCCATCTCAGCTTCAGACCTGCTGAAGCAGCAGAAACAGAAGCAGCGCGAGCTTCTGGAGACCCGCCGCAGGAGGACAGACGAGATTCAAAAAAGAGTGCTGCAGGACACAGCTGGACCCAAACCCGGGTCGTCATTGTCATCCTCATCCTCACCAGGCCGGCATTGTCTTATGTCCCCAAAACCAGCACCCAAGGTCCCAAAGGCCACCCAGAGCCCCACAGCACCCCATACTCCCACTCTGGGCCGAGGCTTCTCAGAGGGTGAGGACATCCTCTTCTTTGAGAACAGCCCACCTCCAGTTCCTACTCCTAGCACTCTTGGGCTGTCAGCCTCCAAAGTGGCTGCCCTGAGGAAGCTGAAGGCCAAAGGGGTGGGGCTGGAGAAAGAAGACCCCAACGCCGTGAAGAGGAAGAGAAGTAACAGCACTGACATCACTGCCCGGGTGGAGAAGAATCTGTCGTCACCAAATGGTACATTTATACCCTTTATATTGTTACATCTAATAAAATTGTATTCATTCGTGTGTGTTGTCTTTTTAAGTCTTCCCAACATCATTACTTACATGCAAATCCCTGTGCAGGTGAATCATCCAGTAATGAAGAAGAAGAACCAGCCCAGAAGAAGAAACGAGATCAACTCCGCTACATCCAATCAGAGGAGTTTCAGAAGATTCTCAGTGCTAAATCTCGTCACAACGTTGTGTTACAGGCGGTAAGAAAAGGAGCACTTACACACGCACCTATTTGGAGTCGGAGTTGCTTGATTTGTTCTTAGTTTGGACACATAAAACATAGAAAAGTGTGTTAATTAAAGACATTTTTATACGAATCTGCTGTCTCTCAGGCGGAGTATCAGCTACAGGAACGCTACTTTGATGCTCTCGTGAAGAAGGAGCAGATGGAAGAGAAGATGAAAGGCATCAGAGAGATGAAGTGCCGTGCAGTCACTTGTAAAAAGGTAGTAGCTGTGACCAATGCAGTATATTATTCATGAGTCAAACCAGAGATGATTAGTAGCCTGTTGTAATAGACTGTCAATACTAGTAAAAGTAGAAAATTTAAAGATTATATTCCACGTTCCCCTGCTTCCAGTGTAGTTACACCTACTTCAAGCCGGCTGATCGCTGCGTCGAGGAGAATCACGATCTGCGGTGGCATGACGCCATCAAGCGTTTTTTTAAATGTCCCTGTGGACAGAGAGCCATTGCTCTGGACAGACTGCCGCACAAACACTGCAGGTACGACACCGTGTGTCTCTCCAGCTGCTGTTGTCTTTTTGCCATTGCTTTGAGAAGTTTTACTACTGGCCGTGAAAATATTGTCATAATATGTGATGTTGAGAATCTGTTCCATTTTCTTTATTTATTTTCATTCAACGCAGTGGATGCTAAACTAAACAGCAGTCATAAGATGAGATTTTATATCTTGGCTGGTCTCCTCAGCTGGGTTATTAACTAATATTCTACTGTTTCAGTAACTGTGGTCTGTTTAAATGGGAGCGTGATGGAATGCTGAAGGTACAATGTTTCTGTGATTCACAGATTTTCATTTTTCATTTGAACAGAACTAAATATTTTTTTATTGGGGTGGAAAAAAAACAACTTGTGTTGCTCTTTATGATTAATTGCAGGAGAAAACTGGACCAAAAATTGGAGGAGAGCTTCTCTTGCCTCGAGGAGAAGAGCACGGCAAGTTCCTCAACGGCATGAAATGACAGCGCCTAGGTCTTCTTCACTTCCGCAAACAGGTTGTTGAGGGAACAACATGTATTTAGGTTTTTATTTTTTGTAATTTAAGTTTTTAGAAGCATTTTTTTTATACATAAATTATGTTTTAAAGTTTGATGTTTTGTCGATTATGGAGATTGAATTGTCTGAAATGATAGTAGGTAGGGTGGGAATAAGCTGATTAAAGTAATGATTTGCTGTGAGATGCCTGCGTTTCTACTCAGTGTGAAGCACCTAACACAAAAGTGGGAGGGGGGTCAAAACACCTTCTTCAACCGAAATTAACCTGAAAGCTACCACTTGCACTTTTTCCAAATTAGGCTTGTAGTAGCATGAGACTGAGAGATATTTTTAGGTGTTAAAAAAAGAAGGCTAGAAAACTTAACTGTCAAGCTGAAATCAGGCCAGTGATCACAGCAGCCTTTAACAGTGGCTACTCACATTAAGTTGCGGAACATATTTCAACTGGAAAATATTTGGAACAAGTTGCTTTAAGCTGTAAATTGTATGACTGGTTGCTGTATCGTAGGTCTGATTAATCTCTTTCAATAAGGACATGGTGTAAATAACTTTAAACAATCCGGATAATGAATTGCAAACTTTTTATAAATTTTCTCTGGCTGGATGAAATGTAAAAATGAATTTGTTCTGAAGTGGTGCTGATGGATGGGGATTCAAATTAAAGGAGCAGGCATAAAGTTTCTACACTCACATATCATGTGAAGCAGGTTCGAGGAAACTTTGACGAATGTGCTTGTCAGCACAGCGGAATAAGCATGTTTCCATTAAATGTTCATCATAGCAGCATTTTCATACCTCTCCTGTTTGGATTGGTAAAAGGTATTCTGGGAAATGCTGGTACTCAACCAAGTTTAAAGATGCCGTACGTTTATTTTATACAAAAATCAGTAAACAGCAAATTCTTACATTGCTGCCTTTTAAGAAACTCATTAGCTGTTGGATATTTGGGTTCATTGGGACTGAACCTGTCTCTCATATCAGGACACAAACGCCCACTAACACGCTCCGTGTGTTGGCGCGATAAATACCGAGGCCAGGTGGCACCCGCTCAAGTCTCGGAGCCAGTCCACATGGCCTGAAACCGGAAAGGTAGAATCACAGTGTAGAGAGAAAAGTTTCTGGATCTGATGATGTGTGATTAGCGAGCAGAGAGCTCCACGGCACGCGATTCTGAGGGTCACCATCACCTTAGCTGCTTTTCTTTCCTCTCCCTCCTCCTCCTCCTCCTCCTCCTCCTCCTCTTGCCTCTTCTTTGCATAGTTTGAGTCTGATATTTCCAGTCTGGCATGTGGAATTCATTGCAGCCTGATGACTTCTGCAGTTCACCTCAGCTTCTCTTTCATTTCACACCACCCACCTCCCTTGAAATACTGCACATACCAGACAGTGCAAGTAGTGTGAGGTACAGTACAGGAAAATCCTCTTTATTTGTCACTTTGACTTAGCAAAAATAAAACTACACTCCTCTACTGGCAAAACAAGTCCGTTGTTAAAGTAAGAGGTGGCTGCATTGCTGTTGATGCTCCAGGCTGAGATAAAGTATAGCTTGTATGTACATGTAAAAAGCTGTAATAACAAGCATGCAAAACACACATAGCTTC
Organism: Channa argus; assembly: GCF_033026475.1. NCBI lineage: Eukaryota > Metazoa > Chordata > Actinopteri > Anabantiformes > Channidae > Channa > Channa argus. The sequence continues at coordinate 14,781,200 of NC_090217.1, read as the reverse complement.
CATAGAGTATAAAGTTTAGCTTATAATAACAAAAACTGCACAGTTTGACATGGAGACATCTTAAAATGTCCAGAATCATGTTCGGTACGGAGTGAAGGTCATCGGCAGTGCTTCAGCAAGAGGCCTTTGGCACAGCAGACCACGCTCAGTGGAACCAGTGGTAGCGAGGATAGAGCCCGTCGTAGTGAAACTCTCGCAACTGCTCGTTCGTCTCCCTTGATCTCTCTGTTTGTTCTGTGCACAAGAAAGGCAAATTATTATTTTTTTTAATGATAAATATTTTTTTTATTTAATAAGAGACCACAGGGATAATGTGCAAAGGGTCCATCAGTTAAGCAGGCAAGTTACTGTACATATTTGGTCGGTTTTTTAAAATGAAAATAAATTCATACAGCAACTGCAGCAATCAGGCAATAAAAATTATCCTTTCTTTTATTTGGTTTTGCACTTTTAGTCCGCAAAGCTAAAAAGAAACAACAATTCTGGGCATATCACACTTACTTTACCACACAAACTAACTCTTCAAACTCTTTCTGTTCTTAATTTAGACATTTTCTACCCACTCGTCCAGGAGACCAATTTAAGTTCTAAGATATTTTGCACACAGGGCATGTTTTTTTAGACCTACCCACATATTTTCAATCAAGTTCAACCCAGGGAGACTGTGAGAGTCATTTTAAAAGCCTCAGCTTTAAGTTTCTTAAAGTGGTTCACTTTGACTGTTTTGGATCGTTGTGCGTTTGTAGAAGCCAGTCTAGTCTCTCTTCCACTTCTATTTCTGAACTCACTGCAGGATGGATGCATTTGCATCCAGAACTGAGTCATAGTATTTCAACGCAGTCCATTCTTTGTTTCCTGCGCCGCTGGTTGCTGCACAATCCCCAAAAATAATATTTCCACCCTTGACAAGATCTCCCTTGCTGACTGTGGCTTAAAGGATCGATTTCCTCTTTCCACTTAGCATATTTCAGAAGTCAACTGAATTATCATCAAACACCACACTTCTTCTCATCTCTTCAAGACGTCTGTGCATCTTTTAGGATGTTGTTTTGGTTTTCCATCCTAAAAAAGTTGTGACCCACTTTTTCCCCTCTCATCTAATTTTATCCACACACAAAAAAAAAACAAGAGGTATTTGTGCTTATCAAGCAGCAACAACCTAGAAATATGGAAAATAAGAGTTTTGACATTTATGCTGTTATGAAATATGACCAGTGACCCAGTTTCTGTGTTCTGTGACCTGCTAGAGATCTTTTTTGTTCTCCTTTAACAACTCATTCACCCAAACCACCCAAAACACTTTGCATCCGACATAAAAGAAAAAAATAGCCACATCTTTATGGTTAGCAGATCTTAGTTTAGAAACTGTCACTGCAACTATATTACACTGGCCAGACAACCGCAGGGAAGATTGTCAGCTTGGGGCCGACCACAAATTGACGCTTTGATTTGGTGTGGAGTCTCAGGCACGCTGCTGTGGTCCACAGACTCGTGGTGCCGAGAGGTTCATTCAAAAGACAAACTAAAACTCTCGCTCGTCTCACTGTGTTTTTACTGAGCTCTCTCGTGACAACTGAGATTCAAGTAAATTTCAGGTATTCTATAATGATGTTAACACTTTAGAAAGAGCGACATGAGGAACTTAGGGACGAATTATTCCGAATTTTTACCTTTTGTCCTAATTTCATTTTGTCCCAGCGCCCAGCCCTTACCATCACGATCCTCCTCAACGTAGTTCTCATACTTGTTTCTTTGCTCCTCATTGTACTCCCTTCTCCGCTCGCTGGCCGAAATCCTCAACCTCTGTTCAGCTGTAAATAGAAGAAGGGGGAAAAAGAGTCACCTGGTACCACGACAATGTTATTTGCATGCAAACCCATAGAGGAAGCAGGTACTGCCATTACTGTTCCCTCCATGGAGAACCGGGTTTATTATCAGCTGTGGGGGTTTAGAGCAGCCTTGTAAACTGGCTGGTCCACAACTTTAAGCCGAACTAGAATGGCCCACATCCAAGGTCCCCAGTGGATGAAGGCACCTGGTTAGAGTGAGCCCATGACTCTTCCTGTATAGCACCACCTTGAGGTTGTTATTTGTGGTTTGTCATGATTTTTGATAGAGCGCTTTAAGCCTAGGGTCACTATAGTTCACTCTCAGGATGAAAACCGTGGTGTTCTTCACCATCATCACAATATTGGCTTCTGAATTGCAAAGCATACTAACATGCTGAACTACAATTATGATCACGGTAAAACATTGGGCCCTGTTATATTCTGTTACTGTTGAAATCTGTGCCAACCTGTGCACCTCCCACCACCCTGCTCCCTCATCTCCACCCATGCAATGTACATATTACTGCTTCTATAATTCCCCCATTTTAACTTGAATCACAAATGGCTCATAAACACACGGATTACATCATAACATTTTGGGGTAAAATGCCAAACTTATTCCACTGTGCAAACTTATTTTCTCTCCAAATACTTGGAGAATATTGCTTACATCACCCTCACAACAACTACACATGTAAAACTGCCTGTTTTGCTCTGCTTCCCCCCCCCTCGCCCCAGTTTTCTGAGGGGTAACAGTTTGTGCTTTGTAGGTCCTCTGACATCCTGTGTAGTGCTAATAATGGTCACATTTTCCATTGGTCCACTCATCCAGTACTTTACTTGATCTCTGATCCAGAAATTACTGCAAAAGTAAAGTAATGAGACGCCCAACAATTTCTAGGAAACAGCTGTCCTTTGATAATTGCCAAATATTTACAGCTATTTTTGTTGTAGCTCTTCACTCTCTGAAGAGCTACAACAACAGTGTTGTCTGCATGCAGCCACATACATGAAGCAGGTGCTGCCTTTAAAGGTACATGTGTAAATCCATCACCATCAATCCACTTAAATGTTGAGCAACTGAATAGGTTCTCTTTTGTAACACACACACACACAGACACACACAGACACATATCTGCTCCCAGACATTCTCATGCAGCTGACAAGGGAGATAATCAAACTTCTTCCAGGAATGTGAAGCAAGAACCAAGGCCCTGTGTAGTTCTCTTATGGGTGACTGTAGTGAGATGACCCGCACACAGAGTCTCTGGAAGTCTTATCAGTAGAAAAGAGGTGCATTAACAACAATATTCTTAAGGGAAAAGATCTGTTAAAGATCTGATCAGATGACATCAGGTGAAATTACGCAAGTTGGACCATTTCCATGCTTCTGTCTTTTTTAAAGGACTGCATGGATCTGTTTGTAGTATCAAAAAATTTGATTGTTATGATAAAGACATGTTTGCAAAGTTGTCCTGAAACACTTTCCATCTGTGCGCAGGATTATTTTGATTGAGTTTTGCTGGCATAGTGTATCAGACCAAGGCAGACGGTGGAAGAATGAACTTATTGTACTGTGAAACCGAATGAGGGAGAGCTCCATACTACCCTGTGACTCCTTCTGCAGCCCTCAGCCTGCATGTGAATGTGTGTGTGTGTCTCTTTTAGACTCACATTTATGAGCTGCTACTGTATAGAAAAACACCTGCTTAAGTTTCCGCTCCTCTCTTCCTGAGTTTTTCTCTTGAGCAGTCCCAGCTTGGAATCAAACCCTTAAACCGTCACTTACACTTTCAGCGTCTACACATGAATAAACCAACATTCCCACATAGACAAGTCCTCTGTGTAGTGCCAAGCATGACATATTTAGCCACATCTACCAATTTAGGTAAACCTGTGGCAAATCAACCTCACATAACACCAAATGTGTATAAATACATTGGCCCATCTCCAGCCTTAAAACCACAGACCAAACACTTAAATCATAATCCTGTAGGTTTGCTGCAGACAGAAATGACGGACAGCTCTTCCCTCACTAAGATGAAAAAGAACTTGAGAAGAAATGCTGGTTGAATTAATGTTTGCTGTCAAGTGCTGACCTCACTTTCAAAAATTGTAATTCTTTCATAATTATTTCCACCATTTCACCAAAGTCATCCACAGGATGAAATCATAGACCATCTTTATTGCAGGAATCAGCTTTTGAGCAGAGACATCCAGCTACAGTACATCCAGCAAGCTGATAGCTCAAAATAAGCAGCTTTATGTTGGGTTTGATCTCAGAGGGTAAAAGAACATATGGTGGGAGAGCTCACCTTGGCGCTCGGCATAGTATCGTACCGAGCGTCGGCTGCGGCGTCTGAAGAAGTTTGAAGCATCAGACTCAGGAATGAACACTTGCTGAGCTGCTCCTAATAGTAAGAGGTCAGATGTTGAAGGTTATAAGAAAAGTAAAGGTGGAAGCAGAAGTTGTGTGAAATGCTTTAAAGGTTTGGACAGGAGTCACCTTTCGGATCATCTGGTTTTGAAATGTCCTGAACTGCTGCACTTTCCACCAAACTGGAAACTAAGGTCAAAAGGAAAAAAACATTATGTAATGTTTATACTAAATCATGCATCATAAGTTATAACTCCCTGTATCTAAAGAATCGGTCACAATGCACATTGATAGATCCTGACATTTTCTTTATTTTGTCAAGTAATACATGATTTGTGGGACTCTTAAAACATCATTAAATAGATGCAGCTTCTGCTCATAGCTAATTAACGTTAATAGTTAATTAATGTCTCGGAAAAGCAAAAGTCAATCATGGCTAAAATACAGATTTGCACACCACATTAGTTTAACACTCTGGACCACAATTTGTCCTTTAAAAATATGGATGTGGCAAAAAGCAGCATGAGATAAAATACCCACAACTATAATTGTGCATAGATCTGTAGGATATTACATTAAAACTGTGACGGACCGAATCAGTAGTGTTTTGTGAGGCAGCTGCCTCTAACAGGTGCCTGACAGAACTGAGAAAGACAGTGGAAGCAAAAGAAAGAATCATGAATTCATAACTGTGGTCATAAATAGTTGCTGCTAAGCTGTTAGACTTTTAAATAGAGTTTAGAGAACTATAACCTTCTACCAAACAGAATTTGTGCTGAACAGAGTTTAGCTTTGGTCAGTGACTACAAATCTCTCCCATGAACAAAGTCATTTGAACCAGCAAAGATTTGTCACATCCACCTCGGTGCTGTAGTCTGGCACAGCTACTGTGAGATTTGTGTTGCTCTGTGTCACCAATTGTCTTGAGTTTCAGTTGTCAGAACTTGTGGATTCTCAGTGTGTGTGTGTGTGTGTGTGTGTGTGTGTGTGTGTGTGTGTGTGTGATGCAGACTCATATTTCACATTGAAAACCAAGCTTACGAGATCATGGCTTGCTTCTGAAAGACTGCTGGATGCCCCCAACTGAAATTATGGTTTTAGTTTTACTCTGTGAGTAAGAGAAAGATGTTTCCTGGGCTTTTTTAGCCAAACAGATAGACACTTTTCTTACATGCCTGTCTCACCTCTGAAAACACTGCTTTAATATCAAATATCACATGTGATGCTACAATCAGACAGAAGTGCACAAACTCAGTGCTTAAGTGAAATGTGCAAGCGCTCGCCTCAAACAAAACTGATAAGCATATGCTCCACATTTTACACAAAGTACACAAGTAAAAGTACTGTCTTGTGCACTGAGATGTGTTTCCCCTATGTTAACTCGTGTTACGCTAACAAACACAACATACTCCACTGAGACAACTGTGTATTTTGAAAAATATTAAATTGATATTCTAGTTCAGATGAACATGATACATTGTGATACTTATGCCAAGAAAAGTAGGGTTATCATTACAAAGTGAGGGTCAGCATTGACATCTGTTGATAAAGGTTGGGCTGATTTGAACGACTTTGTGTATTGACAGATGGTCAGTCCATTACAAAAAACAATATCAATTAGTTGATAACATTTTTCATAAGAATCTAAATCTGCAAAATGTGTCTAGTAACTAAAACTAATTAATTATCTATTTTATTTAAGAGTATAAATAAAACGTTCAATATTTTCCTGTGATCTGTAGTAGAGTAAAACTAAAAATAACATAAAATGGAAATTCTCAGGTATTACTTTAAAAATGGAAATGTAGGTGCAGTACTTGAGTAAATGTACTTAGTTACTTGCTATTACTGCAATCAGAATTTATTTTGACAACTGGTTCCTATAGCCACCAATTCAGACCATATAAATGACGGATACTCACGTTGAAATCTGAAAAACAGAATATACCACAATTAAAACTATATTTCTTTTTATGTTGAGAAATACCAGCACATACACCCACTTTATATCCTCTAAATACCTTCCACCCAGATAAGGTACTCACAGGTGAGGATGAGGAGGATGGTGATGAAAGACAGGATGAAGACTCGAGTCCAGGACATCTTGAGAGACAAAAGACAAACTCTAGCGGACTTAACGGCACAACTAACAGAACTTAAGTGAGAGAGGAGCGCAAGATGAGAGAAGGAAGGAAGGACGGTGGTGGTGGTGGTCGGAGGAGGAGGAGGAGAAAGAGGGAGAGAAGGGCTCAAGGAAGGGGAGGGAGGCTGCTGATATTTAAAATGGCTCAAGGGAGGAGGAGAATAAGAAAGCAAGGAGAAGAGGAGGAGTGATGGTGTGAGGAGACTTCAGAGGAGACGACAGCAGAATGTAGCATACAGAGATTTAGTGTTTGTTTTTAGCCAAAGATCTAAACTCTCAAACCCAGAAATCATTCTCTTTGATGTCAGGCAACACTGTAGGAAAGAAAGTGCAATCTAGTCATCTGCTGTGCTTTGAACCTGGAGGCTACAACTGTTGCAGTATCACACTTACTGATAACTTACCATATTGTTGTTGCTATATTAGGGATTTTGGAATCTTTAAATTACGTTTTGACCAAAAAGTTCTAACCACTTTTATATTATAGCTTTACAAAGTTCATTTAGATTTGTTTTCTGATCACCTGGTGATGTTACATGATAACTCCATATATTTGATGACTAAATCACAAAAAGGTGCATTAGTACATCCTGACTCCTAAAGTATACTTATACATACATATATATATATATATACATTTTTCTAGCTTCTGCTCAAAGTTACAAATAATGTGTTGGCAAAACTACACAGGAAGTTGCAAAACAAAAATGTGACATTTTTGGATGTGACAAAAAGCAGCAGGATTAAAATGCCCATTTCAAATCAGCTGATAAACTGAAAATTTAAATTTCCTTACAGCTCAGTTTGTTCTCAGAAAAACTTTTAACTCACTAGCTGCCAAAGCAGATGTCTTCAGTAGCTGGACACTTATGTCTCAGTTACAGTAGCCAAAAGGTGAAGCCACAAATATAAAATAAAGAGCATTTGTAAATATAAAAGTATCTGATAGAGCACCTCAGAATATGCTCTATGCTGTCATTGAAATAAATTTTGATAGAATACATGCAGAGAATCTACAGTTAAAAAACTATCACAGGGAAGTACTGTCAGCAATAAGTGCTTTTCACCTCTGTTTCCAATTGTGGCCGGGGAAAAAAAGGCGCCAGGATGGAATATAACCTGAGGAAACAGCGCTGCTCTGCTGCTTTGGTGACTGCTGCAATGCATTAAGCAATCTCACCAGACCACCCGCAAGCTGGGGGACCAAGCAATGCCAGCATGTCTTCTGCTTTTAAACTAGTCTCTCTGAGACCAAATGTTCTCATATACAGCATGTGCTCATCTCTCATCTGTTGTCAAAAGATGAGACATGGAACTTTTGTCTCTGACGCTGATCGCTTAGAAGCTGCCGAGAGAAATGTTTAACAGACGCAGAAGACGATGAGAGATAAATATGAACAAAGGGAGAAAGAAACAAGATGTCAAAAAGAAAGAGAGAAAGAAGCCACTAACAGTAAAAATGGCTTTTTATTGTTTTACAATTCTCTTTTTACAATTAACAAAGGTTAAAAGAAGTAGAAGAATGAATAAGTAATATGTTGAAATTAAAAAGAAGACATTTAAAATGAAGTTGATTTTATAAAAGTACATTACAAACTATTTAAATGCAAAAAAAATTTAAAAAAATGTGACAGGTGGAACATATTCGACTTTTAATGTGACATTGAGAAACACATAAAGCTTGAGACTTTGAACAATTGTTGTTGACATTAAAAGTATAGGACTTAAAAAAAAAACATAAAAAAAAAACAAGTTAAAATAGTGTATGTTGACGGCACCATGGAAACGATGGCAGATGAACTGGAGATCTGGATTTTAATCTCCTTGAAGAGTCGCCTGTAGATCAGTGTTGTTGGGATCAGACTTAGAAAAGGGAGGTTATAATCATAACACTCATGTGGACAAAGGCCTCAGAGATGAATATATATTATTTTTGAATATCCTGATTAGAAACTCCATCTCAGGAGATGACATTGTGGATGAGATGGTGTAAAGAGGAAGCAATGAATAACACACTACACAGCTTCATCGTTAGCAAGAATACAAAAAAAAAAAAATAGAACATGCGGCACAATTGTGGCATCAGATTTTATGCATGTGACTTGTTTGTATAAGTGCAACCTTTGTGTTCACTTAAGTCAATCAGTTACTGAAAATGTGTCCATAACCTTAGTCACTCAAAGATTTCTGCACAGCACCAGTCACCTCAAATACACTATCCGTCCTCTGAGCAGGTCCAACATCACCAGCATGTCAGAGCGTGTCCTCAGCCTCTACCAGCACTATAAACTTCCCTGTGATTAGCTGTGAGAGAGCTGTCATCTCATCCCACTTCACCCTGAGAAGGCCGAGCTCAGATCGCTGACGGCCGACCGCAGGAACTGTGACCACAACACGGAGTCTTGTGTCAGCTCCTTCACCAGAGTCATCTCTGCTGTGCACCACTCAGGCTCCAGTGAGCTTGACAAGTGCTGGAGAGGGACCGACTACAGTGCCGACGGACACATTCTCATGTCTGTCCTGTGTCGGTTCAACAGGAAGATGGCACAGTTTGCTGCGACACAGAGAGAGGGGAGGATGAGGGACAGAGCGGAGGAGGGCAGCAGCAGCAGCAGAAGCAGCAGCTTGCCTCCACCCAGGATGCACTTGAGACTGTGATGGGATGAACAAACACACCAGCAGATCTCATACACTAACCAGGACATTCAACAGTTCCTGGTGAGATGGTGCCGATGCCTCTCGCAGCATCTTGCTCCAGTGCCCATACAGACATGCTGCACCATATGTCACACATGGTTGTAAGCAAAGTGCATTGTACTTAGGTTTACAGTTAGTTCATCAAGCTCACAGGTTCAGTGTTTGCGGTGCTTCTTGCATCTTTATTTCTTGGTGCTGGCCTGTATATCATATAATAGATTTTATAGTAGTTTTTAGTATTATAGTATTGACACAGTCATAAAACTATCAGACAAAAATAATCTTTTTTGCTGAAATATCTCGAGTGTAAACATGACCAGGTGTATTCCTCCTGTTCATGGACCACTGATATTTAAAAGATCTGGATATCCATTGAGTGCTCTGTAAAAAAATTTTTTTTAATATTTGCAATTTATATTTCTAAATTTACCATTTACCATTTACCATTAAAGCTAAATTGAAGCTGAACTGTTAGCTGAAAGTTTTATTTAAAAAATGAAAAAATGCTTAAATTTGTAAACAATAAAGAATAAGCTGAATTGAAGATTAATTGATTTTTAAAAAGCTGGAAAAGCTTATTCATTTTGCCTCAAGTAGCAGTCTCATGATAATCCTGTAGAAATGCAATAGCTGAGTGCAAACACCTGAAGAATAGTAGAATTTATAAAATACTATCAATATTACAAAAAATAATGTTAAACTTGAAATCTCAATAGCTCAAAGTATGTAAGAGGATTTTTGCAACTGTCCAATCAGCTGAATGCAAAAAGGAGAAGAACGCGGAATGTGAATAAGACGTCTTTAAGAAGCCGAACACTTTGGTGCTTTAACCGTTTTTACTCTCATATCAGGTCTCAAAGTCTCCTAATGGGAGAGTGATAGTGTTTAAAATAAGGCATGAATTATTTGTCATCATTCTTTTATTGTGAAAAGCTACTTCCTGTAAGCCCTCCGCACATTAGTGCCTATGATGTGAGCAGCTTACACATCTGGAAAGATGCCATCAATGCTGAAAAATACATAGAGGTTTTAGATCAACATATGCTCCCATCCAGACAACATCTCTTTCAGCAAGACAATGCTAAACCACATAGTGCATCCATCACAACAGCATGGCATGGAGAAGAGTCCAGGTGCAGAACTGGCCTGCCTGCAGTCCAGATCTTTCACTAATAGAAAACATTTGGTGCATCATAAAACAAAATATCTGTCAACAAAGGCCCAGGACTGTAGAGCAGCTAGAATCCTGCCTCAAACATTCCTCTCCTAAAACTCTAGAAACTGGTCTCCTCCCTTCCCAGAAATTTACAGACACTTGATAATAGAAGAGGGGATGCTACACCCTGTTCCAACTTTTTTGAGATGTGTTGCTGCCATCAAATTCAAAATGAGCTCATATTTTGAATGAAATTGTGAAACTTTCAATAGTTCTAATATCTGATAAGTTGTTTATTCTATTGTGAACAAAATATGAATTGATGAGATTTGCAAACCATTGCATTCTGTTTTCGCATTTTTTTCGCATTTAAACTTCCTCTCAACTTTATTGGAATTGGGGTTGTATTTATGAATTTACTGACAGCTATTTTTTAAATATGTTTCCTTGGCATATTCTGTCTCGCACTATTATCTTTTTACAATAATAACATACATTTGCCTGCCAGCAGACTGTGTCCAGGTGGGAACCTCTTTCTTCTGTACTGGACCCAATAATTATTGTTCCACATATGAAAACCTGCAGAGCTCTGCACACTGTACATACCTGTGCTACATTATGCGTTTGGCACCTTTCTCTGTGACTCTGACAATACCTGCACTTCTCTGCAGGTATTGGATTTTCTGCATTCTGGATGTAGCTAAGAATAGACATTCTTTTTTCCTTTTCAAGCACACAGGTATCAGTTACACAGGATAAGGTTTTTTTTTTTGGAGGTTCCAGTGTGGGGAGCCAGGAAATAGCTGAGAACAACATCTGAATGCTACTCTATAACTAGTGTTGAGCAACTAAACTAACCCTAAATGCATGATAATAAAACACGCTCAATCGGTACAAATATTCTTTTATCAGCGGAAATAACAAAATTGGAAATATGGTGTATTCTAGAGCAGTGTGTGCGATTTATTTTTACACTTTTCTTTGTATTGTAATTTGTTTTAAGGCTACGAATGTAGTAAGTTCATTGACTTGATTGTACACTAAAACTTACTAATTACATCTGGCCAACTCCTGGATGAAACTGAAGAACAAGATTCTGGCCTTTATTGCAAGTTTATGATCTGCCTTTTTGATTGGTACAGCATTACAAGAATTTAGACCCTTCTGCCCATAATCCCTTGTGTTTTTTTCCCTCCCGTAAATCAACAAATGCAGAGATCCTGCATAAATAATAAACCAATCAGAGCCTATTGTCTCTTGATGTTAATGACAATATGTTTTGCATTGTGCATTCATTGCTTATCTTAACTCTATATGTACTACTTGTTTACTACTTGTTATGATTCCCATTATTGTATCTAACACATTAATAGACAGTTATGTAATTATTTACATTATGTAACCTGCATTATGCCAAAGACTCTGTCACTTTTACCCTTCCCATCTTATCTGAAAGAGCCTAAATCTAGGTGTGAGAAGCTTGGAAACACTTACTGTACAGCAACAGACTTGAAGCTATAAATGCTGCCAAAGGGGCTTGTACTAAGTACTAAATTAAGAATCTGGATGTTTTGGAAAATGACAAATTTAACTTTTTTATTTTTGGAGAATTTTCAAAAAAATACTAAAAACATGTTTTCACTTCGACTAGCTGATAATTACCATTATACATTGCTGAATTTTGGATTGTAAATGTCAATTTGATTAAATCCACAGTTCCACAGTCTCATTATTGAAGCAGCCATTTTATTATACATTTTATTCAAACTTTAAAATTATTAAGCTTTCTTTAAAAAGAAAAAAAACAACTAAAAAGCCACTCATCAACAATCATAAGTCATATCAATAGACAAAAAAATCTAAAGATTACAGTAAAAGTCAACATAAGGTAAAGGCATCTGTGGTAACCTTCAAGTACTACACAAATTGCTCTTTTACCCTCAGAGCTTTCATTATTTAGTCAATTTACTTAGTAATCAACATGCTTATCAGCCTTTCCAATGACTGCCCCCGAAGGAACTCTGTTTACATACTGACAGACTTTTTGTAGCAGAGCAAGTTCTAGAAAATGTCATTATTTTCCTAAGAACTGTGCATCAATCAGCTACTAAGTAACGGATATTTTGGGTTTAAATTAGGTTTCCTAGCTTTATGTTTTATGCTAGAACAACATGCTTATGATATTTTCTCAGGCAGTGAGCTAAAAGTTATATTCCGCTAAGAAAAAACACCTTCAGTTGCCCTGTGAATATGCCATGTGGCTTCTTAATATTAGAGCATGATTAATCTTCCATTTGAGCTAAGTGGCAGGTCACCTTGTGATAAAGTAGAAAGCTTTTGATGCATATCTGTGGTGCTGTCACAATGAAGTCCTCACTCCTTGTACTAGACGCCCTCGGATAGCCCAAGTATCCTGTAGGCAGGAGAGGTAAAGGATTAGTTCAACAAATGCAAATCTTTATCGGTTTTATTGTGGTCGTATCATATGTATTATTTCTATATGCAATTCTGACATTGACTCATTTGAACAAGTTATTGTCTATGCACATTTGCATTAAAGAAGTACTCTGTAGCAATTTAGTGACTGCATCAGGCATCACTTCTGCAGCTTTGTTTTTGCGACATGTCTCGCCCCCTCCTCAAAGTCCATAGGCCCCACCCCTTGCCCAATTACATGGAGTATTTCTTCACAAGTGGTCAGCTGTATCATGGATTGTTTAAAAAGGATGAGTGTAACGTGAACGTCTGACCTTGAGTGTGATTTCGTCGCCTATGGCGTACTTCCTGGTTGCAATCTCTTTCACCTCTTTCTCAATGTTTTCCTGTGTGGTTCCCTTCACATCAATGTAATAACAATCAGCGCTGGCGTAGTGGCAGGAAATGGCCTGGAAGCACGGACACGCACACACACAAACACACACGTATTTTCCTCACATCTATTGATATGATTTGCTGTTTATAATTCACATAGTTAAGGACAGTGATTAAACTGTGTAATGCTGAAAAAGCAGGTGCATTATGGGTATTGTAGTACCTTGCGGAAGCCCTGCGTCTGATTCATGCCAGAACCATGGATGAGCAATGGGTGAAAGAAGACAGTGTCGCCCTTCTCCATCTCCAGGTGCACCCTAGGGTGCTGTGGGTTGTAACCACGCACTCCATGGTACATCTTGTTTACACCACCCTAAGAACAGATGCTGTGCTGAGAAAGTGTATGTGTGTGTGCACCTCAGGGCAGTTGTGATTGTGCTTCTACTCGTGTTTTGTGTACCTCCCACTCAGGGTAGTCATGCTCCTGCAGCGTGCCGGTGTGTGTTCCTGGCAGGACAACTAAGCAGCCGTTATGCCTGTTCACTTTCTCCATCGCAGTCCACGCACAGACGATCCGGTCGGCAGGTCGGAAAGAGAAGTAATGCAGATCTTGATGCATTGGGTGGCGAGATGTCTTCTTACCTGAAACAACAGAAAACATGAAAAGCATCTAATAATATCTAAACAATATATAAACCTTTTAAAAATGTTTTGGTGATGATTAGTGTAAATTAAAATATTTTATGCCACGTGGTAGAGGAAATACCATGAATTTATTTCCTTTCAAATTAAATCTACTCATCAACAAACTAACTAGTCAGTTCCAACTTAATATTATTAATTCCTGAGCCAATACCTGCATCAGGAGGCTTGTTGATCAGCATGGTGTGCATGGCCATGATGTTTGGTCCAGTGAAACACTCCACGTACTTCAGGATCTGACACAGAAAGGCACACGTTTTCATTAGTGTTGGGGTTATATTGTTTCAACTGTATTACTTCAGTTGTTTATATCATTATTTTAATTTATAATATATTGCATATGTTTTGTTTGTATAAAAAACACATGACTGCAGTAAAACTGGTTCAGACCAAGTATCTATGTGTTACCAAGCTCTATTAGAAATGAATTGCAAATCTATCTAAATATGTAAAACAGTAAGTAATTCCCTGTTTTTCTGCATAAAGTGGTTATGAAATGTGATTTGATCTTGACCAAAGTCTCAAATATCAAAAAATACAACTTTTCTAGGCTGATAAAAACAGTGGACACCCAGCCAAGCACTCAAAAGACACAAACTACAATGCTCAGTCATATGCAAAACAATGAACTGGCAAGGCATCAATGGCAGCACACTCTAGAGGAAGTTATTGCTCTCTAAAAACGACATTGCAGCACTCCTGACGTTTGCCTAGGGCCACACTGACACTGCACAACCTTTCTTTGTCCTTTTCGACTTATCCTGTAAGTTAAGGTTAGCCACAGCGGATCATTAGTCCGCATGTTGATTTGGCACAGCTTTAACACCACATGCCCATTCCTGAAGCAATCCGATACAAACCAGGCCTGGGACCGGCACTGTGTGGCTGGGGATGGGGATGGGCTGCTGGGGGTTCACTGTCTTGCCCAAGGACACTTCGACCTGTGGTCTACTGAGCCACTGATGCTCTACAACACTAATGGTAAAATGTCTTGTGGACAAATGAAACAAAGGTAGAATTGTTTGGAAAGAACACACAGCACTGCATCCACATATCATCATGAAAACATCATGATCAAAAATGGTGAAGGGAGCATCATGATTTGGGGCTACTTTGCTACCTCTTAACATCATAACTAATAAACTCCCATCTTTTTCAAGGTATCCGACAGGATAATGCCAGGCTGTCTGTTCACAAAACTGAAGTTCAGAAGAAGATGGTTGAAGACCCAAGTAAATCTACTACAGAATGGCTTTGGAAACACAAAATCTACCTTTTGCAGTGGCCAAGGAAGAGCCCAGACCTCAACGTAATTGGGATGCTGTCGAATAACCTCATGAGAATAGTTTACACCAATTGTCCTAGAAGCATAGCTGACCTGAAGCAGTTCTGTGAGGAAGAAAAGTCCAAAAACTACAGGAAGGGCTTGCTTGAAGGTAATGCTACTAACGATGGTTCGAACAGGTATTAATCAGCGTGGTCATTACTATGTTTATTGGAGCTGTTCAATAAGGACAAACCTAATGTTTCATGACCAACCTATGCAGAAAAGCAGGAAGTTGCAACCAGTGTTTATGCTTTTTCTTGTGACTATGTTTTCTTACTTGTGGTAAGGTGCAGTACTGGAAGAGGTCCGGATCTTCCTGGAAGTCCTGTATTTTGGAAACCGCTTTCTGATCCGGAATGAACTCTGACTTAGCAATCGCCACGTCCCTCATTACCACCAAACCGGGAACCTTCACTTCCTGTCGGCAGATGCGTTCAAACTCCCACCTGAAAAGACACGCATGCTCACGCTCAGCACCCTCCCTATGAAGTTCTAGATTTAACATTTATGTGTATTTTAATACAAATATACAACGATCTTACATTTTAAATTTGATGTATTTTTTAACCAATCAGCTTCACTTACATACAGTAATATCTTGACACACTTACAGTTTATTAGCTAAACAATGGGTTTATAGTAGTTATTATTATAGCAAACTTACAGTTACTAATTCTTATACGCACAATGTAAAGTAATGTTACAGTTCTCAAAGTTTGTGAATGTCACCTGAACTTGTCAATGTCATCCTCCGACACCAAATTCTTAATGTGGATGAAGCCATTTTCCTCGTAAAAGAGGCGCTGTTCTGGAGTCAGCAGGCCTGTGTCAAACGTGTATCTGTCAGAAAAGTCACACGTTCATATGTTACATGTTGATTTAGTTGGAATAAAAAAGCTGCTGCAGAGTGTGTTTTAAGTGAAATGACTGACAGACAATGGCTGGTGTTGCATTAAAAGAAATAATGGACTTACTGTTAATACAAGCTTCTAACTTTGAAGAAAACATTTGTACATTCAACTGGTTTTTACAGATAGGATGTGGGTGATCAATATACTTTCTCTCCTT
Source organism: Channa argus (assembly GCF_033026475.1). Classification (NCBI taxonomy): domain Eukaryota; kingdom Metazoa; phylum Chordata; class Actinopteri; order Anabantiformes; family Channidae; genus Channa; species Channa argus. The sequence goes on along the minus strand of NC_090217.1, from coordinate 14,765,090 downwards.
TTAACAAAATGCTAATCATACTTCATGCATCTGCCCCTCGGCTCTGCATCATCCAACTAGAACATCTTAAAATCTGCTACTACACCTTTAAAGCAGAAATGTAAAGGAACTGTAAGATATGACAGAAGAGCTGGAGTCCAAGGTGAACAACAAACACTGATTATATAATATTGCAAAAAGGACCTTTAGCTTGAGTAACCACAGCTGTGGCTCAGACAACCAGTGGTCCAGGCCAATATCTGTGGTGTCACTTAATCTAAAGCTGTAAAGTTATGATATTACCTTAGTTGTTGTGGGTGACTGTGAGTGAAGGTTTGGCCAGATGTTGGTTCAGCCCTCTGAAAAAACTCAGTTAAGGAGGAAACAAACAATGGTTTAGAAATGTCATTACTGCCTGTTACTGGACTATAACTTATCTGAAATTGAAATAATAGAGAGTTTGTGAAAAGTATAATAAGTGGGAAACACTATTTTAGTGATTACTAATCTAACACACTATCAGGCTTTTAACTGACATGAAATAGTTTCAGCTACTTTACCCTCTGGAGCTATTTTTCGTCCTCACCAAACATATATGGAGTAGATAGAAAAATAAAACATACACTCCAGTGCTTTATTAGGGGATCGAGCTTAATCTTAATCCTAACATAATAATAATAATAATAATCATGCTAATTCAGACGTAACAAAATAGGTCAAAGAGGGCATAAAACAGTGAAGATTAAATATTTTATATCACTGCAAAACTTTGCATCCTTCCCAGATAAATAAATAAAAAATAATTGGAAATTTGCATTAAATGTTATGTTAATGAAAAAAACTGTTTTGCAAGCATTTGCACCCAACTCCAAGGCAGTTATATGGCACTCAGCTTGAACTCAGAGTGAACTCCCTATACAACTATTACATTTATAGCTATATGAAGATACAGAATATATATGTAATACTCATAAATCTAACTTTAAACATCCAGCTCTTTGTCACGCAAATAGAATAGCACACAATATAAACTGATAAACTGTACAACTAGCTTCTAAATCCTTACTTTATTTGCCTTTCCTTCCTCCTTGACACAAAGTCAGCAATTTTATACTAATAAGAAATCTGCCCAGAAATTGTATGATTAATTGAATGGTGGCGTGCACACTGGTTACTTTCGGCTTTTGCACAGACAATAAAAAGCAACAAAATGTTTATGAAGCAACAGTGTATATAAAGCCCAGGCAGGCCTTCAGTGGGTAAGACTTGAAGTGACCTATGCCAGGCTACGTGCAGCTGTGTGCGCATACGCAGAGTATTGTGGCTGTGATTGTAGATGCACATTCAGTAGAGTGCTTACGGTAACATCCTGTTGTTGTGGACCCTATAGATTATATATTCTATATGCGCGTCAAACGTACGTGCACAAATAAAGTGTTGCAAAGTTTCCCAAGAGGAACATCGTCTCTTCATTAATGCCCAACCACATTAGATATAAAATAACCAACCTCTAACGCCCCCCTTAAAGCATCTAGTGAGGGATAGATCTTCCCAACCAGCGGCGGAATCTTAGAGATCACAAACTACAGTCAGGGCTTCGGCTCCGAGCGACACATGATAGGATCAATGCAACGTGCAAATGGGCATTAAAAACCAATACAGCAATAGTTACAGCTTTTTATGAATGATTACCGCCCCTGTAAGGTGCAGCCCTGGGCAACTACACGTCGGCCAAAATCCGCGACTGCTGCTGGTGTTACAAAAACAAGAACGACACCTCGACTGAACATAACGACGTTATTGTAACTGTGCACACATTCCTTAATACAAAGTCGTGACATCAGCAAAAATAACTGTAGGCGCTAACGGATCCCTGATTATTACTCCGTCTTTACAGAGGCCTGGTGTCCATAGCCCAGGCCCAGGCCTGGCCCACAAGAGCTGTGCACGACACAGTGTGCCTCTGTCGGCTACCTAACTGTTCGCGGACCGGCTCCAGTGAGGCGGCGGATCACACAGCAAACTGAAAGGATACGATCGCAGCTTGTGTGTGCGATCGTTCAAGGTGATTGATCAGCAGCTTGAGTCTTTCCGCAGCACGAGACATCTTCCAGTCAGTTCTCAGTTCAAGTGTAATCACATTAAACACGGAAAGCAGGGAAAAGGGTTTCTCACTGGGGCAAAGTGCAATGACACCAAACACACACACACGAACACGCACACACACACTTTACAGTATGGTGTATGTACATTATGTAAGACTTTCATAATATCAATACAACCTGAAGCAGCTGAGTCAGGATTGTTCAACTACAAACTTCTACATTAAAACGTTGTAGACAAACTGTTGTAGTGTGTATAAATTATACACAACATTTAATATCTATAGTTTAAAAATATTACCACTGACCACAGGAGATAAGGCCATACACTAAGTGAATATTTAGGCTAAAATCACACACACACACACACAGCGTTGCGTTTTCATTTTTATTTTGCTGATTTGCAGCGCACAAAGGAATTGGTAATTACCCCCAAAGTAATTTATTGGCAGCAGAGAAGAATTGCAGGAAGAATAGCTCAGAGCCTGATTCATGAGTAAAGATTAGTGAAAAGGTTTCAGTAATATTCTCCCTTCAGACTCATATTATGTAGTCTTTTAATTATAGTAGTATCAGTTTTTATCCACTAGGTGGAGCCACGCAACCAAAAAAAAAAGAATCCATGTAATTCATGCCCAGGTGTTAAAAGGAGAAGAATCAGCTTTTCAACTTCAAAATTAAAAATGTATGTTATAGATATGATATTTGTATGTAACTATGAACAAAGGGTCTACCAGCTGATACTGTCTACTATAATCAATGATAAAAAAATTGGTACAACTACATTAGGTGTAATACTGAAATTGTTAAACTTTGAACAAATAACTAAACTTTTAACAATTTGCTTGTCGCAATTCAAGAAAAGAAAATATACAAAGTTGTCTTTGATAATTTAATTAAATGAATATGTAACCCTCAAGCAGTGGGCTATGTTTACTTTTTCATAATGACTGCATGGGACAAACTGTGTTTTTAGATCCTAATACAGGTTACAGCTACCGCTGAAAGTGTTGCAGCAAATAATTTGTAACCAAAGTGAAGGAAAGCTATTCAAATACATAAGCCAAGGTTTCGTTTATCTGCATGTCCTACTCGTGCACAGAGCTTCGTCAAGCTATCTACAAATTGCCAGATAGGTAACAGGGTATCTGTTCATATTATATTTAATATTACGTCATATATTATTCCATATGATTACAATTGTTTTTTAAATGTAATTGTGGATATATATATTCGTTTATGTACAAAGAAATTATAAAATGAAAGTCTTTATGTTAGTCATTGTAATGATGCAACAGGAAACGCGAAACCCACAATTTGAGCTTTTATTTTGAAACTTGTGAATGAATATGAGGTCAATTAATTGTTTTATTTTGAAGTATAGCAGAAGTCTCGCCATGTCCTGAGATTTGTACTTTACGGAAGCGGTGTTGTACCACTGCTGCCTTCTCTGTCGACAGCAGAACCTCCTCCAGTCTCTTTAAATTGCTAATACCAACACACAAACGACATTTTAGGGGGTTCGGTCTATAGTTGTCTGTCCCCACACCACTCAAATCAAGGTGGGTGTGTGTTTCTGCGGATATTTCATTCTCTGTCGCAGCGGTTTTGAGCTGAACCCGAGTACAGACGGAGCTGTGTCTTTCAGGCTACTTCAGTGGGCGGATAAAGCGGAGGAGGGCATCCGGGCCTGGCAGCTCCGGAGAGTCGGCTTGAAACGACGGAATTCTCTATTTTCAGGTAAACTTGCTCACATGTCATTTCTGGATAACACGGAGCGTGTCCGATAATAGAGTCAGTGATATAACATTTCTTCCGGCAGCGAAGGACGAAGCCTCAACTATGGTTTATTGACATAACAACACGGAGAAGAAGCAGCTGAAGAATAACTCAACGCTAGCTAACGTATATTTCTCATTTTTGTCTGCTACGTTCCTGTTTGTCTTTTACAATTAGGTTTTTTGTGTTCGCGCTTCCCCCATATTTTAAACAAAAAAACATATTTCAGGTGAAAACATCTGGTTTGTTTACATAACGTATGTACCGACATCCAGACTATTCTCCGTGAGACATGAACCTTGTAAATCTTTAGAAGGATATTAACGTTATATAAATGTGACAAACTGCCGGATTATTATTTGAGTGCTGACATAACATTTCGTAGTGCCTGTTAAAATTAAGCGAAGGAACAGTCCTCTCTTGATGATGTGATATCAGGGAAAACATCTGCACCAGTAATGCAGGAATGTTTTTGAACAAGCTACACAAAACATCATAAACCTAAAATAAATAAGAAATCAACAAGCAACACTCCAGAGATATTAGACGAGATTGTAATGTTACACTATAATATAATATCATCCGTGATTATTTCCTTTTATGAATAAAGGAGCAATTTTGGCTTTATCCTAGTGAAAATCTGGATATTTGACTACAAAGTCATTTATGCATATAAGTCAATTGTCAAACAATATATTTGTTATCAATACACAGTTAAATGTGTCTAATTAGTGGTGCATGAGCATTTCTGTGGAAGACCAGCATTCATGCTAAATGATGTCTCAAACTATCACTGGGCCCAGCATGGATTAGGCATTTCCAGTATAAAGCTTCTGGGCTCCATTCGGAGAAGCAACATTTTCCATTACCTTTCAGGCAAAGAGGTAACACTCTTCATTTGACACAGCCTTAGTTCTCTTCAGGCTATGCTGCCCTGTCCAGCCACAATGGCTTTAAAGGCTGCTTCATTAGAACATACTGATCCCCTCAGGTGTCCAGCTCTTATCCCTACCTATCTAGTAGTTATCAGAAAATACCACTCTTTGACATAGTGCACCTTTAAAGTCCAACCCACATCTATGTGCCTTTAGTGTTTCTCCAGCAACACTGATCTAAATAATCTTAACAAGCAGCCTCAAGACATCTTCTCCCTCTGATTTCAAAGCACCTTTGAAATCAGACGGAGACAAGCCACCGGCTTGCTTAAAGGCCCTTCTTTGAAATTACTAGAGTTTGTTAATTTAAAATTACTGGCAAAAACAGCATGTACTTGTTGAAAATCTCCAGGCACAAATATGTTTTCACCAGCCAGTAAGTCATGTGTCGGGAGAATGCAACACAGCACCAATACAGCGTCCTGCTGTCACCCTGGTAACTATGAGATATTAAGTAAAAATTTCCAGTGAACCAACGTACACTATATCTGTCAATGACAATAGCAAAATAGTATCATAGTCATTAGCTCATCGTATAAATCACCAGAAAATTATCAGCTGTGGTATCGACCTGTTATCACATATCTCCGTAGTGTCTTTTCTACTTCCGGTTTGACTGGGACTTACCTCCACCATGCTTTGTATAGAACAACTGGCCGCTCAATTATGTGCATGTGTGTGTGTATTTGTTTGTGTGCATGTGTGTATTTGCATGAATGTGTGTATTGACCTACATTCAGATCTAGGTTGTTGGCTGTAAGAGTGATACAACCCCAGAGGACAAAGTAATTACCCTGACAGCCTCCTCCCCATGTCAGTGGACCATATAGCAGCACATGTATTGATCTTTCTCTGCACTATATTGCATGAAGCAGGAACATGAGTTAATAGCATGAACTCATGAACATCCAAAGAAGTGAATTGTCATGCAGCAACATAAAACTTTCAGTGCTGTGATGAGACTGTGTATGTAACGGAACCCCAGCCAGTGTCACTGATTGGTTAGAAGCTTCCTGTTGATTTGAACAAGTGTGAGCAGAGGGCAAGTTAAGATTCTGTGGTGAAACTAGGTCCAGCATTGATTTCCCCCATGTTGAGAACCTGATTCAGCGTGTTGTTAAATGAGTACTTTCATTTTACACCTTTTAAAATCAGTTTGCTCTCAATGAAGGGTGTTACTCATCCTGTTGAATAATGCCTTCTTTCTGCTAAAGCAGATTATGTCATTAGGGGTTATCCCATATTTGTGGCAGAAGACATCTCCTTTTGCTGCTTTGATTTTGACCTATTGTTTTAAAAAGTCAAATAAATCCTTGCAGTGCCTCTTAAAATGTTATGAATTAAAAAGAAATCACACTTGTTAAAAAAAGTCGGTGAAATGCAGTTGATGACAGCGCAGCATTGAGAGGCAAGTCAGTTGAAATGTTCATTCCACCACTGTAGCAGTTTGCCTTGTCTTGAGCGGGGAAGTCAGTGAGACTCGTGGACATGTGGATGAGCATGATGCTTAAGCTGCAGATACTCGCTTTACTGAAATGTAACATCAGCATATTATAAATAAATATAACTATAAAAGTAAAAGTATATAGGGATAATAACAAAGTATTAAACTGTAATAAAACGTATTTGTGTTGACTTGGGATCATATATCATCATATAGTGATATCCCACAATGTTTTGAAGTAGAGCTGACGACACCTAATGATGATCAGCCTCCAAAACACTGTTGCTAATGACAACCAGGCCAGCAGGTTCCAGTCTCTCTCTTTCCCTCTCGCTCATTTATATAACCCCAGGATGTGTAATATTTTATTGATCAGATGATGTGTATGTATGTCTTTCAGTGTGTTTATTTAATTTTGCATGTTTCTTATGCTGTGCTTATGTATGTCACGATTTATGTTTCTATGAGTAAGTTAACACATTTGTATGTATGTTTATGACCCATGTTGAACCGAAAAGATTTTTCTCTTTTTGTCTCTTTTGCTCATGGGAATCGTGTTTGACTTATTAGGTGTTTTGCCCAAGGAAATACAGAAAATGTAAAAAACAGTAGAACGTAACAAAATGTGAAAAGGCTTTGTAACAGCCAATAGGCTAATGGCAAATGTTGTGTGGGCACTTCCCTGCTGCAGGGTGGGCATCATGTAGGTGAAGTAGCAATTATTGTTTTTTTTTGGGGTCTATCTAATTCTAGGGCTACATAATGAATACAATTAGTCTGTGCTCAATGCAGCATCACAGCACACACACGGGCACACACACACACACACACACACACACACACACACACACACACACACACACACACACACTCAAAGTTATGTGAGCCATGAGAAGAATGTGGAGTGGTGTGAGTTAATTCTCTCTCTGTCTCATTTTACAGTGAAACAAAACCTTTTTAAAAAAATTTCTGGGTGAGTGTGTTGTATGGATATGTTTTGGTGTCAGAGAAGACATTTGGTGGTAGGGTGTGTGTGTGTGTGCGCGCGCGCGTGTGTTGTGTGCATGCGTGTGTTTGTCAGATATTTTTTTATTTGTTCTCCTTTGCTTGGACAAAGACACTTTATGCCCTTTTGTCGATCTTTTCATTGTGTATACCTGCATTTATTGGTGTCATATTCTGTCCACTTTTCTTCAGGATAAACTGTCCAATCATGTGTGTATTTGGAATTCGAATTGTTTCCAAATTGAATTTGCAATTTAACAAAATGTGATATTTAAACTGCAAGCCTGCAATTTAAGCTGCTATTGCGATGTTTTTATGTGTGTATTCTTAACATTCAGAGAAGCGTTAGGAAGTGACTGATAGGCGTTGAAGAAATGTGCCACTGGTGCATTTTTATACACCAACTAGGTTTGTGTGGGGGTGGAGATGGAGCAAGGGAGAGTGATGTCAGAAAGATAAAATAAAATTTAGTTGTGATTGGGTTGGGTGAGATTGGTTCATGATCTGGAGATTAACCAGTGGCATTATTAAAGCAGCAGCAGAGAAGGATTATACACTCACTCACACACAGAGGTCACACGTTAAAATAAACCTGCAGTGCATTCATGAAGTCGCCTTCTCTCATGTGGCTAACACTCACTGTACACTCAAATGCTGAAGTATTTATTATGCGCATTAATGAGTAGCTGAACACAGTGAGCAATTCGAAGGATGTTTCACTCTGTTTGCTGCTTACTATGTCTGAACAGGATGAGGGAAATGTTTTGCATCCTGTTTTCTTCCATTTTCACTATGGCCACAATGGCACCATAAGCATTACATGTAGTTAAAGAATCTTAATACCTTATTGTGATAGTCTTTTCTTTCCTGTGTTGCCTATTTTACCGCTTAACCACGACCTTGACCTTGTTTAAGTTCGATAAGTGTGGACTTCTCATTATCTGAGCACAGTTTTTTTATTTCTCATGACTTTATCAAAATAACTATCTCTAGTATTGTTGCTGATCTACTTTGTATATCAAACATATTGTATTTATTGTATTTATAGCAGTGTTTCACACAGATTCGCATTATACTTGCTGTGGTGGCTGCCTCACCAGCAGCAGTGAGATGGGAGGTCAAAGATTTCATTTTTGATTTCTTGACATGATATGAACATTTGTGTTATCTGCAAACATTCTTTTTGCGTCACATTAAGTAAGTAAGCTTCAATATTATGTCACAATTACTGTTATGACATTACTTGGATTTCAAACCATTCAGAATTCAGAGTGTCATTCTATTTATCAGTAAAAAGATAAACAGTTTTCGGCAAATCCCTTCTGGTGTCGCCACAGGGGAACATTTTTACGCCGGATGCCCTTCCTGCTGCAAGCCTCCTATTTTTTTTTTTTTTTATGTCTCTGCTCAGGACTGGCACCAAGGTCACCCTTGTTGCCTGGGGAGGCCCACACCTGGTGGGGTGGGATTCAAACCCTTGGCCTTCTGCATCCCAACCCATCAACCAGGCCTCAGCATTATATTTATCGATAACAAGTACAATTTTACCCAGCAATAACAAATTATTAGCCCTGTCTAATGATACTGCTGACAGTTATTAGCATCCATAGCTGGCCCTAGTTTCACAGACTATCAGGACCAGCTAGGTCACTGACCCAAATCCTAAAGGTCTGAATTAAGATCTTTGTCTAGTAAGCGTAAAACAGACACAGTAACTAGTAACAATATATTACCTGGGTATGCTTAAATACTTTAAATAGCACTTAGTATATCACTTGAAATTGTGGCAACAATAGATGCTTTCAGTATTTATAAAATGTTCAGGTAATTTGCGATGCACATTTCATCGTAGCTGCACACACGAATGCATGAATAAGTGTTACTGGCAAGTGTTAGTGCCAAGTACAGTCAGTTGTGTTTAACATTCTGCCATTCAGTACATACCACCCTACACAACTCTCACCGTCTGCTTGTTCCTCTAAAATAATTGTATTGTAACCAACATGACATAATCAAAACAATTAATTTTTTTCTACCAGGAGTTGCACAACTATTTTGTAAAACTAAATTCCCAGTCAAATTTTTCACGAGAATGTTGTTTAGGATCTTTGTCTTCTAACTTTTATTCCAGCATATTTATAAAAGCAAGTTTCTTCTTTAATCACTAATTAAGGCCCTTTCTTTCCTTCGAATTAATCATTGCCTTATAGACACGTGTTATCTGCAATCATTGCCAATGAAGTGCACTAAATGTTCACAGGAAGCAAACTGGACCATAGACCATTTTAAAACACACATAAAAAAGGCCTTGTGGCTTTTTAACCGAGCCATTTCTAATGAGATGAAGCAGAAATGTTGCTGTAATGGAGAGTTTCATAATACTCTTGTCATGTCTTCTATTTTATTTCTCAAGCTCTGCACTGCATTAGCATCACTAAGCCCCTCTTTCATGGTTTTCTGAAAGGTCACATCAATGCAGTGTCAGTATTTCCAGGGATGTTTGCACATACACTAATAATCTATTGTAAGCAGATTAAAGCAACACTTTGGCACACTCTCACTCCACACCACTCTCATGGTGATCATTGCCACTGATAGACAGAAGAACTTACAAGTGTAGTTGCTCTTGAGCAGTGTAACTATTTCGAGTGATTTTCAAAATAGCATAACAGCCAGTCCAAATCTGATCCATTGCATCCATAGAGTCAAATTCAGAACCATTAATTTACTGCTATATATATATATATTCAGCAGTCTTTTGCTTCTTCTTGGCAACACCTGCAAGGACTTCAATTCCCTCCTTGTGTCTCAGTCACTATGAAGCCGCCACCAGATGGTTAGATTATCCTAGCACAGAAGTGGAAATCGAGAGAAGCCGATACAAGATGCGATGCATGACATGCCAAACTATTTCTTGGCTGGGCACAATAACTTCCTGGTGATTGGTTGTCACAGTGCCAGGCAAGCTAATGACAATGACTCTAAGAAAGTACTGCACCCGGTCAAAAAATTGGCCAACCACAAGACCTTTAAAACCACAATGTGTCATTTGAACAGTTGTCTTTTAAACAAATGACCAATAAAACATTATTCTGTGAGATTAGGAGGTGTTAAGTGACAGATTTGGACAGAGCAAGGCTTTTAATAAGCTGTTTACTGAAGGTTTTAGTCTGTGCAAAGCTAAGCTAACCTGCTGCTCCCTGTACCAGTACATGACATAATCATTCTGTTAATGAGAGCAGTTTCAGTTTTCTCATCACACTCTGTATAATGTTAATGCAACAAGGACAGCCCGCCTCTCTTTATTATACCTGTTAGTGCTACAGACAAGTAGCAGCAACTATCAAAATCTGCCAGTGAGAGGCTACGAACAATACTGTAGCTGTTAAATTACAAAAACGTGTCAACATGGTGCCATTATTCTGTAGTTTGTCCACTTGACTGTAGGGAAGTTTATTTTTCAAATGTCCAGTCCAGTACATTTCTTGGCTATGAATGTCAAAAAAACTGTGTGATGTAATAAATTTATGAGGAATAATACACCTTTGTCTCGGGCTGGGGCATCTTACCTGGTTTGGCACAAAGACAGGAAAAAGCCCAGGTGACTTTGTTAGATGGCATTAGCAACACATACACAAACACCCACACAAAGCTTGGCACTTTAGGGAGAGAACACCTATTCTGCAATGCCTCAGGGTCAGTAGAAAGGGAGTTCTAAGCTGTGCTCCAGGGAGTGGTGGGGTGTGAGAAAGAGGATGCACCATTAAAGCCATAAAACTGACAGAAGAGGAGGAGGAGAGGCAAATATAGTGGGATGAAATTTAAAGCCCTGTTTTTCAGTTCTGTAAGATGACTTGTCAGCCTTGGAAATCTTTCTCTGGTGTTACTTTTATGTTTGTGTTGTTGGGCATGTGTTCATGGAGCTGTTGGGTGAAAATAGATACAATTATTTAAATGAGTTTCATAATTTCTGTGCAGCTTTTAAAATAATTTTGATGTGTGTTTGTGTGTGTGTGAGAGAGAGTGAGCTTGTACAGTTTTTCATCTCTCTTCACTGGAATGTGCCATCTCCAGCTGTGTGTTTGGATTCACCAACCAAACATGTAGACAAGAAAAACACATTCCTGTGTGTCCTGTTTGTGTGTGTGTGTGTGTGTGTGTGTCAGATGAACCGGAAACTTCTTGTTAATCCTCACTAGTGTCGTGTAATGACACAAGTGTTATGTAAGAGATGGACTATGGGAAAATACGGGTGCTAATTTCACAAATCACACACACACAGTAGGAGCAAAGAGAGGTAACCACAGGTGTTTTTTTTCTCACCATTTTGGCCAAAGTTATGCATGCTAATAATTACGTAGCCATTGATTTCTCTTAATTGATTATAGCTAAATTCACATGATATCTTTTCTTTCAGTTTTTTTCTGGAAAACTTCAAATCTTTATTTATTGTTTTTTGTGGATAATTTTATCTGGCTGCTGTTCTTTACTAGGCAGCTAGCTTGCAGTTTAAAAAAAAAAAAGAACAGCAACACCAAATTTGATGGGACTCAACCAAAACATTGCAGCTGTGGGCCATGAAACCAAAAGAATGAACACACACACACACACACACACACACACACACACACACACACACATGCCCAAATACAGGTACAGTATATACCTCAGTATGTTTGTTTTTATTGGAACCTCACCCTTCTCTTGCTGCAAACAGATGATACTGGAGTGTCTGGGCATGCAGTCAAATTGTGGTTTGTCTCTGTGTGTGTGTGTGTGTGTGTGTTGGTCAGCTGAGTTCCCTGTATGCTTTGTGGACTATGGGCTTTGTATTTGTCATGTGGCAAGAGAGCGATGGGGTAATATGCTCTACGTGCTGCGTTTACATTTGTTTACGTGTGTGTGTTTCTATCCAGCAGGGAGACAGTGTAGCTTTCATACCTAAAAATAACATCCTCCCTCCAGCTCACACTTCCTATCCGCCATCTTTATCTTTATTTTTTCTCGCTCCTCCATAGACCCCCAAATCAGTTTTTCACCCTGTCCTTGATGTTTTCTTCTCTCTTTCTGCATCTTGCTTCAATTCTTGTTTGTGTTTATACTTTTAAGAACGTGTGTTATATAGTGCTCTTTAGTAATGAAAATTAAATGTGCACTGTTTGATATGGCAGAAGTCACCAGTATAATTCAATGTGACATATTATTTGTCATAGATACTGAATGTTTAATATCATGTTATCGTGTTACACGCTGCCACCTAACTGATTTCCTGATATACATAGCTACTTATATATATAAAGAGCTTGTACTATGGCTGTTTTTGACACATTTTTATAAATTCCCAGTGTAGTTTTTTTTTTTAACCAAAACTTCCCAAAATCAATTTTTACAAATAACGCAGATTGTTTTCAATCTAACACTCTATTTGGAAGCTTTTAATATACAATTTGCATTTTTCAGAAGCACATACTTTGATTGGCTGGAGGTGTGGCCTCCATTTTTATCACCGGATAATGGGAAACAACATTTTAAAGAGCTTAAGGTAGTGATAAGGATAGAAAAGGTGCAGCTATATAGGTGCAGCCAATTTATCATTAATTCTGTACTGAGTTAGTAATGCAACACATTTTAGACCTTTTACTGATGATGCTAACATTCTGCTGTCACTCAATATGTAACATGTTAGCATCAAAGTCATCGTCAGTATGTGGATGCTTGTGGTGTTTGATCTTCTCTTGTCCTATTAATGTCCTGTATTAAGATATTAGCCCTTTTGTGATTTCATACACATACAGTACACAGGGTTATTTTAGCTCACCCCTCTAGGTCAGTCATGCTGAAGCTCCTTTTAGTTTTCTCTCCCACAAAACAAAGGGTCTTTCAGTGGAAGGCACCCACTGCACTGGGCAGTAGCACTGAAGCTTTGTTTGTGTGTTCTCATAGCTGCACAAACTCAAGAGACTGTACTCACTAAAATTCTGCTCAAATGGGTGCTTATCTTCTGATGATAGGGCTGTAGTAAGACAGAAGACATTCTCTGATAGAGATATTCTGTTCAAATCTCAAATTCAAATTTTACTGTGAAAACGCTGCATGGTAAATTCACCATATAGGCATTTAGTGTAAAAGTAGCAAGCTATGACAGCTCGAAGTGCTAAAATACAGGGAGTTCACATACAGCTTTCACTGAAACTGTTCAGTGGTGTCATCTTCCTGGTGACGCCGCTTAGTGTTCCTGGCCTTTTGAAGTCTTTGTAGTGGTGTACATCATGTAGGAGAGAGAGCAGTGCTTTGATTGTAACATATACGGGCAGTATGAGGGGAAACTCCCTGGCGTCTGTGTGTGCACTGCTATGATCTCTATATGATGGAAGTGAGTCTGAGGCAGTGGAAACATTATCTTCTCTTTAAACTAAACGTGTCTATATGAGGAAACATTATAAGTGAGCACCTGTGTAAGCTCAGATTTTGCCATCTATTTTTGTTTCTTTAATCATATCTGCTTTGTGTATGAGTATGTTTGTCAAAGTTTTAGACTGTGGTTTCCACTCTGTGTGGGAGGCTCACAAGCTGTGAATGTAGGAGAATTTGGTTACAGAGAGACATTTACAGATAAAGGACATTTGAACAATTATGTTGACACTATTTGTCAATAAAATAAATGTGAAAACAATTTGTTAGCTTAATGACAATATAAAGTGTAAAACCAAATTGTCATTCACAAATAATATAAACTGCTTGCACTAGTTAGTTTTTGTGTGTTCTGGCAGCAGGGCAGTGTATGCAGAGTCTCAAAATAAGAAAGTAGCTACTTGTAATAAATCAGCTTGGGATTTCAAAATCCCAGAAATTTGATCGCTGATACAAATAAGTTTTTTATGGTTCTAAATGCCAATTTTAATATTGCAGCAGCGAAATGAATGAATGAAATGAATGAAACAAGCTGACATAAGCCTTTGTGAACATTGTGTATGCAGCATTTCGTCAACAGATGTAGCTGTGGCACGTCACAAGCAATTCATATAACTTTAACCTTTATAGACATTTTAATGATCAATGTCAATATAAAAGTGACAAGTGAAACACTTGTAGTCTCAGGTAGTCAATGAATTGGCAGGATTTCAGACAGAAGATGGTTTTGTAATCAGCTCCCACTTCCTTATGGCTATCACAGGGCAATATGACTCAGTTAGAAATAAGAAATGAAACCCAAATAAAACCTAAGCTCTGATAAATAGGTCTCTTTGACATGTGTGATGATTTTCCCTTCAGGCTGTGACCCTTCGTCAGCTCCTTCATGTGGGCTCTGTAAAAGGAAAGTGATGAGGTTTTAAAATGGTTGTGATTCTCATATGAGAAGGTTTATTTTGAGAAACAGTTAAAAAATATAAACTGTTGTTTTCCTTTTGACAAGACAGCAGTGCTACAACCATATTTTCAACTCGCCCTGTGTTTGCAGTTCCACTTGTTTTTGGTCTGAATCTGTCAGTTCAGTAGCCATTTATAGAAGAAAAAGAAACACTAAAGGCATAGAAAGGGGTTTGATTTGACAAGAGGTGGTGTGTGTTGCTTATTAATAGAGTTACCAGTGTTTGTATATGAGCTTTTGTTTGAGGTTAGAGATATATATTTCAAAATGATGACTGATTTCAGCCGCTACATTACATCAAACTGAAGTAGTAAAAAATTCTTTTTGTATAAATATCAATTTAGAGAACAGTTTCAATTTGGGACTCATGACGCATTGAATTAGGATGTATTTCCGAAACTACTCCAGCAGACTTTGTCAGCACACTCTCACATACTTAGTGATCTGAGTTACAGTGTGCAATGTCTTTCACATTTGTAATAAAAATATGCTCCAACATTATCCTAAAGTAAAGAAGTGTTGTGGAAGGCTGCCATGGCACAATTCCACTGAACAGCGCAGGTAGCAATACAGAGATATTTGCTTCTAAAAGCATTTTAAGCAAAGCTCACCCTTGTTACCATTATGAGAAGAGTGATGGCTTGCTTAATATGTTTTTTAGCAATCTTGTTTATTGTAATTTATTTAGCTGAAACCACCTGATGGACTGTGCAAAGCCTGGTGGAGTGTAACAAGTGAGGAGACAGGATTGGGCAGACCAGAGAGGAATGAGAGCGTCAGTTGCAAACTGCAGCTTTAACATTATTATCCTTAAGATTTTAAAGAAATTGTTTCACATGAAATTATTCACTTTCTTGCCCAGGATTTTTTGTGTCTTTTTGAGTATTGTTTGCCTTCATTAGAGACTAAGTTGAGTAATAGCCATAAACATGAGGAGAATAAGACATTGACATTGAGTTTCAAGGTCAACACCTTCAGTTGGTGAAAATAAGTGTCTGTATAATACAATTCTGTAAAAATATAAAGACTAAGCCTACAATATATTTTAAAAAGCGCAGCAATATAATTTAACATTAACTAACTACATTTTAGGCAGCATTTGACCACCTGGATTTGGGGAACACTCATACTTGGTTAGTAACTTGAAGAATCCTGATTTTGTGATAAACACGTAATGTTGCCCCTAAAGCAGACCCAGTGTTGGACCATAGGTGGATTCAGGGAGACAACAAGAGGGATGACTGTACAACCCAGTGGAGCAAGTGGAGCAATTGGAGCAAAAGCAGTAAAATGACCCACTATAGAACAAACACGATAAAGTGCCCTCTAAGGTTCCCCCAACTGTAGAGTGAATGTGTCCCCCCCCCCACATAGAGCAAACCCGATGAAGTGATTTAGCTATTGAACCAGCCATGCATTGTTGTTATCTGCTGATATCAGTTGCCCTTTAGATTTTTTCGCCCCTGCCCTTCAGTCTGCCACTGGGTTGGACCACCACCCTCTGTGAGGCTCTATACATGCCTACAGTCACTCAGTTGATTACATGGCTCTTAACAAAACACAGAAACTCCATTGTGTCTTCTCTCACTGAAATAAACTCACTTTTTTTCTTCTATTTCTTCTCTCACTCCTTGTCTTCCACTTCTTCCTCCTCCTCTTCACATTCACACTTTCACCCACATCTCGGAGATCTAATAGAAAGCCACATTTTATTACCTCATTCTGACAATGGAGTTGGGGGGAAATAGGAACATGTGGAGAGAATGAGAAAGTGAGGAAGAGGAGAGATGGAGGTAGGAAGAAGTTTTGTGTGTGATCATTAACCCAGTAATTAGTGCCCTTATACAGTACACTTTGGAGGCATCTAGTGGGGGGCAGAGCAGAGATTGAGTGGGGGATTTTTGGGAATGTGGGTCAGAATTTGTGTGCGTTAGGATTGCTGGAAATGCTGATGATGAGAGAAGGAGAGAGAGCTTCAGTTCTCCCTCAATGTCTGTCAAATCACTAGCAGATTGTTTGTGCATCTTTTCATGTTGATTTACCACACACACACACACACCATTCATATTTCAGTCTATTACAGACACAGATTAATACACATGTCACATGAGTCTCATTGTTTTGGCTTGCTACAGAGATACACCCACCTCTGTTAAGCTCCTCTGTAAGGGAGACAAAGAGGGCTTATCTCACATGCAGGGAGTGTGCATATGAGGAGGAAAATATCTTTCTGTGGGAGAGTATTTTCAAGTGCAGTAATTTTACTTTTGTATTCCTTTGTTTACACACTGAATTTTCTGCTTCATTATGTGAAATTTTGTCTTTCTATCCTATTATGTACTGCCTGTGTGTGTGTGTGTGTGTGTCTGTGTGTGTCTGTGTGTGTGTGGGTCATCTGATCTGCAGATACAGCCACCAGGACCAGCATGACACACTTCCGCTTCAAAAGTGGGCTAATCAAGCACAGGATATAAGACAGCAAACTTACTTTTTATAATGGGAGAGTGAAACATGTATATAATTATGTAATTTTTTTAAAATTAAGAACTGGTAATGCATGTAATCATAGATTGGGTTAATACCATAAGTTATTTGTCCTAGTCATAGGTAACTGGTTAAGTTAAGGTTGGTTCAGATTAATGTAAAAGGAAATTTATATCTACAGGAAAACCGACTTCACTTACCGCCCCAACTTCGGTTTTTATTGTTGACCATAAACCTGCATGAGTGATTTTTGATTTTTATCTACAACAAACAGCAAGCACAGTAAAAATTCTCTGCTATGGTTTTATTAGATGTAATCTCTGAAGGTGTGTCAGGGGCATCAGAAAAAAAAACAAAGGCTGTTATATTTATTCATTCATTTAAAACATGTTTTTGTGTTGAATGTTTTTATATTTAAAATTTAATAAAATACGTAGATGAAGACATTGTTTAATTAACTTAATGTTTGATTTTTTTTTTCCAAAGTCAATGAATGACTTAAATAATCATGTTTGCTTAAAAAGAAAAGAACATAATTCTGATTATGATTTTTGCCATAATCAGAGCAGTTTGAGATGTGGTCATTATACCTTATTTGGTCATCACTGATGACGCCCAGTTTTTGGTAAACTTTGTATGGACAATCACTGAAGATACTAAGAGGTTGCTAATGTTGTATTGTCCGGAAGGTCTGGGTAGGAAGACTAGAACGTCTATCTTTGGGAAACTGAGTTGAAGATGTCTCTCTTTTATCCGAGCAGGGATGGAAGAGAGACGGGCAGAAATGTGTGTATCACTGGCATAGCAATGATAGAAAGAGCTGTGTGAATAGATCATAGAACCCAGGAATGTAGTATAGATGGACCACGGAAGAGGGCAGAGGGTGCAGATAGATCGAGTGGATTTAGTATGAAAGACATTTCTAGCTTTTAGAATGAAAGCTACAATTGTGATTTCTTTGACCCTTTGCTAAAAGCTGTATTTAAAGAAAAATCATTTGTAGAGAATGTGAAGCTGACATCATGCCATGTTGGGGAAGTCCACAGGCCGATTTGGCAGGTTTCCCTGACCTTTCAGTTGGTGAGTTGGAGGCTGTGTTTTGACTTTCTGTCATGATCCTGATGACTTTCCTATGCAAATCCTGCAAGTAACCGCTGGAAAACTTGTTTTTATCTGTATTAGTTTGTCCAAATACTATTTTTGTTATTGTAGTTCCACATATCAAACAAGCCATTAAGACCTTAATAGCATCATATTATTTAAAATTACATGTGTGTGGGTGTTCAAGATCTAATATTGGACTCCTATGTAAATTCACTTTTAATTCATTTCTGAAATAAACTAAATAAAATCCTTAACTTAATGTGACTGACAACTATAGTTACAGGCAGTTCTGTGAAACAAAATACTCCCACAGTGCAATTAATATTTATGTAATGAAATCTTTTAATTAATAATTTCCTCTTCCGGCACTCTGTTGGGTTTTAATTATACCAACTGCAGCCAGCTGAGAAGAAATCCAGGTCGTATGTCCCCACACACGTACCTACACACACATATCTAATATCATTTGCAGTTTTCCTGAATGTGTGCGTTGTAGTGTGAAAAATCCAGTGAACAGGTTTTGCTTGTGTGTGTGTGTGTGTTGCACATTCACCCGCCAACACTGATTGATGAAGCAATGGTGATAGGAGGTGTGTTATAAATATGAAGGCCGGAATCAACCTTGAAAGAGAGTGAGAAAAAGAGATGATGAGAGACAAGCTTGGTGACGGCAGAGGTCAGCTTCTTTTGCTCTGACGGTCAGGCAGGACGGGCGGGGCATTGCTACTGCCACTTCCTCAGTGCATTTCCTCACATACACGAACACACACACACACAGACACCCCCCACTTGGATAGGGCGTTAACAAAGTGACACAATGAGCTGGGACTGGCTTGAGGCAGATTAAGCAAGGTGTTTCCTGTGACCTGGACGACTGCTGCGTCAACATAAACACAGTTGTCTGGAACAACACTCGCATGTGCATATGCAGGCGTGTGCGTGTCTGTTAACTGATTTGACTTGCCCCTCAAGTTAGAGTTTATTCATTTTCCCCTGTTTAAATGTGTGTCTAGGTGCAAACGGCTGTACTCAAGCCTGTGATATTCATCCTTTATTTATGCTTTGTTCATGGTTTATTCATGTGCTGTTGAAGAATGTGCAGAGTGAATGAATATTGAATTAAAAGCTTCTTTAGGATATTTATGATCTGAGATATTTTGGACTGTACACAGGCTTCTTGATTCCCCTACGCTTCGAATAAACACAACAAGTAGACAACACTGTTTTTATGTTATACGTCTTTTTGTTTTCCATTTGTCCTGTTGTGCTTCAGTGTGTTAGCACTGACTTAATGTTGGCTGTGTTTGTCTGTGTGTTCTGCAGGACGTGCACTGCCCTGCCATGGAGAAAATGAAGAGGATTAAGAAGCGTCTGTCGTTAACACTCCGAGCCAGTCAGACCATTGATGAGTCCCTGTCTGAACTGGCTGAACAAATGACCATTGAGGACAGTGGCACCATGGACAATGGTCAGTGTTTTTGTTTCAATTGTTTCAATCTTTCAATTTTCTGTAACTACAAGGTTTTCTGAGTTGTGTAAAAACCCCTTATTGTAATTGAATGTGTAATTTAAGCATCGTCTTTGTAGCGGGAAACCAAGCAACCTTTGAAACATGACCAAAAAAAGAAATCATTATAATCTCATCTGCTGTTTTCAAGGACTAGCCCCTCTCTCACGCCGAAAAGACTGTTCTTCAGGACCCATCAACCTTTGACAATGAACTACATTGTTTTGATACTACTTTACTTGATTACCTACTACCTAACCGTTTCACTTTGACAGAAGTGCTACCTCTTTCTTGTCAACATCAGGGTTTGCTTCTACAGAGGCCACTTTCACATCAGCTGGCTCTGAATTTAAAATTGCTTGTATTTTAAAGCTTTTTCATGCACTCTCACTTACTTCTTCTGCGGGTAGAGATGGCAGATGTCAGCATGTGAAGCCTGCAGGAAAACCCCTCTCATTGTAGCATTAAACATTTTAATTGCTGTTTTGCTATTTGTAAATGCATTCATTTAAATTGTGAAAATGATTTATCATTCAGCCCTGCTCTACAGTGCAACATTCAAATGCATAGGAGAGTAAAAATCAGATTGTAGCCATAATCTTTTAATACAACTTAAGAACTTTTAGCCCCTTAAATGTTGTGTTAATATTCCCCTGTGCCATCAAATATGGATACTTTTCAAGGTATTGTATTACAGTTTGAAATCCCATTATCATAACATACTTAGTTTATACATAGCCAAAGGTTAACAAAGTAGCTCCACTCTGTTACACGGCTGTACAATCTCATGTAAATTGAGTGATTTTATATTTCTAGAACAGGGATTCTTAAACTCGGCCCTCGGGGAACACTGCCCAGCTTATTCCTCTAACACACTGCTGATTACCTGTTTTAGGTGTGATCAGTCAATCAGAAGTTGGAAGATACCAATTTACTTTGTCTTTCTCTAACCCACCCTGATCTAAGATTGTATCTTACAGCTTCTGATTGACTGAACACACCTGCCCCAGGTAATAAGTAGTGAGTAGTGCAGGTATTGTATAGCTAGAAAACTAACAGGGCAGTGTCACCTGAAGGCCAGAACTGGAAAACCCTGTTCTAAAACATCACGTGGGGTGAGTCTGTATGTCTTTACTCCAGAGGATCCAGTCCTATTAATTTCAGAAGTCACTAACTTGGAAACTCTCCGGAGCATTTAAATTATAAAGCACTAAAGACGATGTACACTACTGCAGAGAGAGTTCAGTGTCAGTAGCAGCTCTAATGCATTCCAGTGAGCAGCTCTCTATCAAGGTTTGTAACAGTAATAAGAGTAAAGGAGACTTTTCATTGCAGAAACCCATGCTCTCAGATAGCAGCAAGTCAGAAGGTATAGATAGAATAAGCATCACATGTTACGTAACATTCTGCCTGTTTTGGCACTGCAGAACAGTGTGTCTTCAGTAACTGGCTGGTGTAAAATACAATATATGAAAGGGGTTGGCTGTTACTTAGACAGCTGCCAATTGAAATCCATCACAGCCATAAATCCTCCTTTTTTTTCAGTAGTCTAGCATAAATGGCCTTTTTTTTTTCTCCTTCCCCAGATTTGTCTCTAATCGCACCTCACCAGTTAAGCTAACTATAATCAACGCATATTTGTTATATCAAACCTTTTTACTTTGTACTGTGTAATTTATATGCCCATGAGAGCTACCAAGTTCCTGCCACATTATCTAACTTAGAAAATAACTACTCTGTAGTTATATTGCTTTATCCAAGTTTGTCCACATTCTAACTGAAATGTTAAATAAAGTTCTGTGGGTTTAAACAAAGCTTGACCTGATATAGCTAGCTGATATTTAGTTTTACTTTTTAGTTTTTTAAGATTAGTGATGCAACTGTGGACTATCTGATAGAAACTGGAAGTTGTTTTAATGTGTGTGTGTGTGTGTGCTTCAGAACCCTTCATGAGAAACGGCCGTCCCCCCACATCCCACAGCATGCACTCCTTCCTGCACCAGTACACTGGCTCCTTCAAGAAGCCTCCACTCCGCAGGCCTCACAGCGTCATCGGTGGCACCCTGGGTTCCTTCATGGCAATGCCACGCAATGGCAGTCGTCTGGGTGAGATACACATGCACGCACAAGACATACACACACAGAAGGAAGTGAGTAGCAGGAGAACAGATGGCATCCGGGAACTGATTTTAAAAAAAGGTGTCACCGTCTTGAAATTGCCATCCTCCTTAAATGTGCACACTCATTATTGGCCCGAGTAACTGGGTGTCTTTCTAGTGAGACAGCTTATCTATCATCACCCTCAGCAGGGCTGTTTTTAACCTTCCAACCTTATGACAGCTGGATAGGGGACTCAGGGTGAATGTGACGCAATTTCTTGTGTTAACTGATTCATCACTCTCGATTCGCAGCAACAAGTCTCCTCACGATGGTTGGAATGGAGATGATGCTGATGATTCAAACATTAGCAGATTTCAAGTGTGGGGTTGGGACAGCCTAGAGGGTGGTGAAGTGATTCATGGTTTCAAGTTTTGTGAATATTGAAAGCTACCAGCTTGTAGGTTTTTTGAATATTTAGTAAGTAAGGCCTGGTCTTCTTGTACAATCTGAAGGGGAAAACTCTGTGTCACATGGTTACTATTTAAAGCTTTTAGTAAGCACCACCTGGCCATGTTATACCTTTAATTTACCACATGTTAAAGTTCAAAAACAAAATGATGACCTCTTAAACAGTTTTGTTTTCTTCACAATGAGCATTAAAGCCTCACAGAGATCCTAGACCAGACCACTAATCTTATTAAAGCAAAAATACCAAAGAACCTGCAGTTCCAGCTTCTCAGTTGTAAGTGTTTGATGTCTTTTATGATAGCCATTCAAAAACGTTTTGATTTTGGAATTTGGTGGACAAAATAAGCTTTTAAAACTTTACCTGGGTTTTAGGAGGTGTTTTAAAAATTTAAATTTTGTACTTTGTGTGACTTCACTTTGTTCACTTTGTTTGTTGTTATGAATCAAAATCATAGACTAAATAAAGAGAGCTGTGAAATGAAAAAAAAAGTTGATAGAAATCAAGATTGATTTTTACTTGTCTCAGCCACTAGGGCTATATTTGACATCCCCTCTGTCTGTCTATCTGTCTATCTGTGTATCTGTCTGTCCATCTGTCTGTCTGTGTATCTATCTATCTATCTATCTATCTATCTATGTATCCAAAAGGAGTTAGTGCTTTCAGCTTATCACGTGAGTTCAGGGTCACCACATCGGATCATTGTCCGCATGTTGATTTGGCACAGTTTTTACGCCGGATGCCCTTCCTGACGCAACCCTCCCAAATTTCTCCCAGGCTTGGACCGGCACTGCACACATGTGACCCTGTGGTCCGTGGACCAACTGAGCTACGTCCACCCCCTGTTTAGAGTGCTATATAAATAAAGAATATTATTATTAGCAGTAATAATAATAAAAGTTATTGTATTATCATCATTATTGTTATTGTTATTATATAATTCAGGGTTCTGTTAGTGATGATGTCTTCTCATTATTTAAGTAAATATTTGTAGTCTGGTATTCCCTTAGCTTTTGAGGACTGGTAATACACAAAAGAACCTGTTGAGCCTTGCACTGAACTATGGCCTAGATAGTGGGACTTGGATTTAAAAACAGGGCAGATAAGTAGGACATTGATGCGCCACATAGTGTCTGCTACACATTTATTAGCAAACCAGCAGAGTGAAGGAAGACAGAAATGATTGGCAGGGAGAGAGAAAAATCATAAAGTCTCGCCAAATGTATTTTTTTAGATTTACATACTAAAGATGTCAAGGAAGGATGTAAGGAGATGATCAGTAAATAGCACAAGATATAAAAAAGATGTACACACAAGAAGATGACAGTGTAGACAGAGGATTAGACAACAGCTTTCAGGAATGTTGATTAGAATTAATTGGATTTGGTTATTAGTAGAAGAAGAAGTAATGGATGAAAGTGAAAAAATTGTGAACGGAAAAAATTTTGGAATTTCTGGTGAGGATTGGCAAAGGTGTAAAATAAAATTGAGAAATATGTGAAAGTAGGAGATTGAAAGGAGAAAAAAACCATTGCACATGAGATCATTTGGAGGCTTTAGAGAAGAAGATCTAGATCAACACAGATCAATACAGATCAATCTGCACTTTGATTTCAGCATTAGTTTTTACGCTGGATGTCCTTCCTGCCACAACCCTCCCATTTTATCCGGGCTCATGACCACCAAGATGGTTTGAGGAAGAGGACATTGAGGAAGAAATTTCTGCAATACAAAATAATAAGATTTTGTTTCTTGACCTACATTTTTAGAATGTAATGTAAATGTTTGTTGCGACTAAAAGGGCCTGTTTAGTAAATTTTAGTTCTACATAATGTACAAGCACAGACATGATTGTTTGTCACAAGGTGTGAAGTAGCTTCTCCCACACTCGTAAAGACAAGTGTGCACCAAAAAATTGTACTTACTTGTACTTAAATACTTCTGTGATTCACCTGACGTCACAATGGACGGGAAATGCCTCTTAAACATTATTGAGGAGCAGTGTAGTGCCTCAAGGAGCCAAGACAGTTTTCATAATGGGGATGCACTGGATACTGTATGTACCTCTGTGTAGAAATCAGAGCTTGAAGCAGAAACAAAACAGGAAAGAAAGCTTCTTCAATTCAACAAAACAACATTTCATTGCTCATTACAGCAGATCCAAAATGTACTGTACTGTAAAACAAAAAATGGTTCAACAAATGTGACAAACAAGTCATAAACCAACAACAAAAATTATCCATGGAGACAACCAGTCAGTGGTCGGTGTTACCAGCTCTGACACCTGTGATCACAGTCTCACATCGCCTGTGCGTGCTTGACATGAAGTTTTGGGTATTCGGGCTCTCAAGCCATTTTCATGAATTCATCTCCTGACAGTCTGAGTGGACACTCGCACCCCTGTTGTCTCTTGAAGGTCATTTCGTAGGCATGACTGCAGGCTTTAAATGATTTCTGCGGGCATGCAGAGTCGAGTATCGGTCTTGATTCTGTGTTGTGACCCGCTGTCTCCTTCCACTGTGCTCACCCCGACTCACACAACTAGACCTTCTGAGCCTGTTCCAGGCTCTGGAAGTGACACTTTGACAAAATCCCCACTGCGTCCGCAACTTCACGCTGAGTCATGCCTCCTTGCAGCATCCCATTGGCCCTGTAAAGGTCAGAATCTGGCAAACTCAAAACATGGCATTTTCTATGTTTTCTGACCTCAAGTGAAGGTTTCAGAGGATTAAATTATGATCATTTCCCAATTGAGGTCACCTGTGACAGGTCACCTAATGTCAAACAATCATGGCTGTTTTAGTTTTAGGACAACTTTGTGCACTTGTGCAAAACCAACAATGAATTGCATCTACTCACAATGTTTTTGAATTCAGTATTTGATTTAGCTAATTGGTCTGTGCCACAGAGCCCCGCTGTTGTTCAAAAAACGAATAAAAAGCCCGAGTCAGCCATATGCTTAAACAGAGTGACATGTCCCTGAAATTAAATGTGTCAGTATAATGAGGAAATGATGTGCTGTAACGGCTAAATATATGAATGGTGCGTGGAGAAGACACATGCGAAAGAAGATGGTTTTACAAGAAAAAGAGAAGTTTTGTTGTAGAAACGAGGAAGGTTTTCTGAAATACATACGCAGAGAAGAGATGAAGCAAGGAGAGAGCAGCAACAATGACGAGCCATCTTTCTCCTCCAGATGAAAACCTTACAAGAAATTCCTGTCCATTCTTCTTTTCCTCATTTTTTTGTTAATTCTTTGTGCTGGCCTCTCCCCTACCTCACATTTTTTTCTTCTTTCAACCAAAACACTATTTTTGCAAATCATTTAAAATACAGTGCATATTCTATTCTGCTAAAAGACCTGCTTTTCTATGTTGAGCGCTTCCACTGTGACCAAATGATGATGGAGAAACAGCAAAGAAACCTGACTTCTACCATCTATGGAAAAACAGATGTTGCGTAAAATAGTTCGGATCAGCCCCAGAGGAAAATCCTCAAAATTAGTTTCTAAAAGTGGATCAGCATTTCCTATAATCTGGGGAGTCTTTGGTTTTAACCAGTTGACCACAGACAGGTTCACATTCTGGGGCAAGTGTGCCTTTGGGTTGTGGCTGCACCACAGAGTAATGAAGTAGCACTTATAAATAAAGTTTTTTTGGTTTGTTTGTTTTCTTATCTAGACTAACAATTGTGAAGAATCATCTTTTGTTGGAATATTTTTTGGAAATAGTAAGGAATTTAATGTTTGAAATAACTGTACACAGTTAAATCCATCAACAGAAAGCTTACTGAGATGTCTTTCTTGTCCTGTGTCTCCTCTCTGCCTGCACATTTGATGACAGGCTGCATGGTTGGAAGCGCTGACATATGATGACAGAGAACTGCTGAACCATGGCTACTTATTAACTCCGTGTGTGTGTATGTTTGTAGGAGCGGGTGGGCGTGTGGCTTGTACACCAGCACGTTTCTCCTTGTGTTGCTTTGGTAGTAGTGGTAGTTTTACTGCCCTGGAGGAAGTGCAGCAGGTTGGAGTGTTTAACTTTTGGCCTTAAAGTGGTTACCATGGTCTGAGAGGAGATGAAGTAGGGGTTAGGGTCTATCTAGAAATAATGCTGCAGCATTAGCATCTTGTTTTTTTGTTGGTTCTAAATAAATGTGTTTTTCCTTAAGCTATGTGCATTTTACATGTATCAGCTCTGTTTGGGAATCACTGAATAATAATTAACAGCTGAATATCCGCTTGACTTTGGCAACTAGTGAGGATGTCTTGAAATTTCCCAAGGTCAACAATGCAATGATCAGTTAAAGATTAAAATCAATAATAGAGCTAATTAGTAGTTGTAGCCATAATCAGTTACAGCAGCATATTATTTTATCCTGTTATTTATAACATTAAATATGCAACATGACTTGTTATAACTCCTTCAGTTGACATCCAAACCATGAACTGGAATCGTGATGAATAATCTTGCAATTGAATGTATCCTGCACTTAAATCTATAAAAAAAAAACTTCCTCTTTGATCCTTCTGACTTCTAATATAAAAACAATTTATTTATTCAATGCCTGTAGACATCGTGCATGAGAACCTAAAGATGGGTTCTGATGGAGAGAGCGACCAGGCGTCAGGAACATCTTCAGATGAGGTTCAGTCTCCCACCGGCGTCTGTCTGAGGAACAGAGTCCACCGGCGAATCTCTATGGAGGTGAGATGCTCTCTCATTCACACCCACACACACATACCTGTGAAAACACTGCACAGTAGTTGTAAAAATGATACAGGACGAGTTGACATTCTACCCTGCACCCCCTCTGTTCTCCTTCTGGTCTGTTCTTCACCCCCTACTCTTCTTCTACTCCTCTGCCATATGGGAGATCTAAGTTAAGAGGGGGATGCTCCTAATGTGCTGTCAGTGTCTGGCATTCATGATACTGATAGCAGCTCTGCTCCCAGAGGATTGGAGCAGAGGCTGTTAAATAGAGGCAGTGTGATAATCTGTGCTGTAACCACAGTGAGTTTCTAGAAGAATTATGGCATTTAAACATCCAACTGATGTCAGTATATAAAACTCACATCAATATTGGTTCAAGACTATTTCAAAGAAATACTCTTCTAGTCTAGTTCCCCCTTTTTAAATTGCATATATGCTAACAGAAAATTTAGATTTTTTTTTTTTTTTTTTTAGTATTAATCTACTTTAGCAAATATGGGCACAGTTATTACAGAAAACTTTGTTTCCTCCAGTTATTCATTTTCATGTTTTGTTCACAGTTCCTTTTTAAAATTTAAAATTTTAAAACTAAACACACTGATGGTCAAACATGATAAATTGGGTTAGAAGGCTCATGAGATGAACTGGAAACTTACACAAGCTCAGCAAAAAGAACAAATGAACATAGTGAAATTGAAAGTACTCATGATTATTAGGGGATTTTCCTCTGATTTCATTGTGGGTTTTTCTCTGAGACATTTCTGCTTCAAGCTACAATTAACTTCTCAGATGTCTGTTGTTTCTCACGAGCCATTATCTAAGCTGGTAAACCTCATATCTGCAAATAAAACAATGCTAAATGTTGAGTAATGCGAGTTTGCAAAGAGCCACAAATGGACATTCCCAATAAATCATCTTTATCTTCAGAAATGGTGAGGCTGCTGGTTGTTTTTATTTTGAAAGGGCTGAGCATCTCAGCCTTGATGCCTCCTGCCCCCTGCTGGCAGAGAATGGTACATACAGCATCTTTCTCTCTCTCTCACATGCACACAAACACAAACACTCACACTTTTTTTTTTGCATTTGTAGCTGCATAAAACAAAAACAGCTGAAGGATGTGGTGATCAGTTTGTCTGCTGCACAGACACACACACACATGTAAGCTCTGTTACGTGAGCATATATGCACTGCTCTTCTTGTGGTTTGATGCTGTTGGAGGTTTTATGAAGCTGGATTGTGTCAGAATAGAGGTTAAGGACACTGTGTGCTCTCACTTATCAACCCTTCCTAAATACAAACCACCTCTCAAGTTAACAGATTTCATACTTTCATGAGCCAAAAAAAAAAGCAATCAAACAAATCCCAACATTGTTACACACTAGCTCAAATGTTCATTCTGCAGAACCAAAAAGCAATGACAAATTTTGCATGTCACCACCAAATATGGGTGACGATTATAATTCAGGTTTGATGGGAGCTCTTTCCATAGATGTTTAGTTGAATATAGATCACTACAGCTATACCATCTAAGTTGCTTTAGGTGCTTGTTCTGGGTGATTGTTGATGGATTTGTGAAAGAGACAGAGTTCTCTGACACTCCAAAAAGCCTGAATAGCTACTAGATTTACTGTGCCTTGAAAAAATTAGCCAGATGCAGCAAAACAGCTCCCAAAACATAATCCAACCACCTCCATGTTCTATAGTGTGGGTGGTGCTTTTTTCTTGTGGCAAGCTTCTTCTGTGAACAATGGTTTGTCTTATCTGTCAAAAGAACATTGGGTTTATTGTTTTAGCTGAAGTCACTCTTTTCGAAGTCGGCTCTTTATGGGTTCTCTTTTATTGAGATCACTTTTATTCAGGAAGCCATTGGACCATGTTGTTGCTAAGAACTTGGTCTTGGACGTCGGTTTGTATCCATTGTGAAGTTCTCTTTCTTTGATTTGTTTTTCACTATTCAAACAATTTGTTCAATATGGGCTCAGTAGAATTTTGTAGGTTTTGAGTCTGTAAAAGTAGTTGGAAATTAAATTTTTGCACCCTCTTCCCAAAATCAGTTTTTCTGTTTATTTAATGGGTTTTTGTTTAAATGCTTGAAATAAGGTTTGTAGTTAACACAAGGCCAAAAGATTTTCATGTTTTATTCTCTAAAACAAAAGTCATCGGAATGTTTATGTTTCTTAAAAACATGGTTGCTAACAAGTCATCATCATCCCAGACACAGAGACATCTACTCACTAATCTGTCTTTACAGCCTTGTTTACTTTGTAACTCACAGTCACAAACTATATCGGCTCACTAAAAGTAGAAAGGCTTTTATGGAAGAGGTAAATGCGCTAAATTAAATTACAAATAAGAAAAACCCTTTGGCTTTTTAAGTCAGTGGAAACCAGGAAGAGGCTTACTTCAGTGTCAGCCAACAGAAAATGTTAGCCCTATGGCACTTTATGTTTCTCTTTAAGTCCAGGTCCCATGGACTGCTGTGGTCTCTTGGACCTTAAACTACTTAATAATACTACCTGTGGTCACAAGAACATCAAGCTGCTTGGAGATGGTCGTGTAGCCCTAACTTTGAGCACCTTATGCCCTCAGACAGCAAGTTTTTTCTCTTGTATTCATGTTACTGTAGTGCACACAGTAATAACAAACAGTACATTGATGACATTTCTTCATTTAAATAGGCTTAATGACTAGAAGAAAATAATAATACTAATAATAATAGTAGTACTGATGAGATGGGGTGACTGTGGCGCAGGAAGGCAGAGCGGTTTTCCACCAATCCCCCAGTTGCTGCTTCGATCCCTGGCTTCTCCAGTCACATTGTCGAAATGTCCTTGAACAAGACACTGAACCCCAACTTTTCTGCTCCCGGTCTGTGTTGTGATTGTGAGTGTGAATGGGTGAATGAGAAGCAGTGTAAAGCGCTTTGAGTGCCAATAGGTAGAAAAGCGCTATATAAGTGTAGACCACTTACCATTTATGACTATAGTCTGCTGTTGTGTCAGTACAGTCAACTTATTTATCACCATATCTAAGTGGTGCCAATAAATATATTCAGATCATTTCACAAAGTCTTTGTGTTGCATAACCAAAACAAACTTTTTACTACGTTTTAGTGAGTTGTAAGGGAGCACTGTGGTAACATTTTAACACTTTTAGTCTTGTGTGCAATTACAAAAATAATTAAATAATGATTTAAATAATTTAATTGTGCTTTTGTTTGTGTTTGAAACTACTTTAATGTAAATAGTGTTTTTTTTTTTTTAAATACATTTAAACTGTGGTGGCAAAAGAGCCCACACCTGTGGGAACAATACAAATCTTCTTGTGACTAACATAAATGTTGACTTAAAATGAAAACATTTTATATCATAGATAAAGCAGAACACAGTGACATTATATAATACTTCCCCTCTTCTAGAAAGCGATATGCTTAAGATAACAAATTTTATGTGAACACTCTTAGCGATCTGGCATCTTGTTTTAGCAACATTGCCATAAAAGACAAGGAACTACAGTAATCAAATAACAGAGAGACAATAAGAGAAAGATTTTGGTAGAGGGACCAAATGTAAAAGCACCTAAAAACAGAAGTTATGCCTTCTTATACTGTATTTTTATACATTAACCCCTTTCCCCTCATCAGTCACCATTACATAATATAATTACTATAAGATGTGATATTATTGTAATCCTAGAAAAAAATGGATATGAGGTTTGTAACATCAACAGTGACAACCTGAGTTGTGCGTACAAGCTGACAGAATACACATGTCTGGTTTAGAAGGGCCTAACTTTTTGAGCTGCGGTCACGATTTAACATCTCTTCTTTTATTTTTACACCCTTTAAGAAGATAATCCACTTGATCTCAGTCCTCTCTCTGTGGGTGCAGGAGTAGATGAGATATAGTTATTTTAGAAGCGTGAGACATGTAGCGTTACATTTCCTTACGATGTGCTATGAAGTAAGCATCATTGCAGAAAAGCAACAGTGTGCTTCACTGATAATTTCATGTGGTCAACAAACCGTATGAGTGACAAGAATTTTAACGCACTATAGTTGTTGTCATTTACATTTCTTTATGCACTTTTTCTTCTAACTTAAAGAAAACTCCAAATCCACTAGAGGGTCATCAATTCAAATGCCACCCTCCTGAACTTTTCTCTGTGAATTTCAGGACCTAAACAAGCGCCTGTCGCTCCCTGCTGACATCCGAATTCCCGATGGTTACCTGGAGAAGCTGCAGCTTAGCAGCCCACCGTTCGACCAGCCACTCAGCCGGCGCTCCCGTCGGGCCTCACTGGTCAGTTTGTGGTCGTGTGTCTCTGTGTGTGCTACCTTTTATTATTACCACTATTATTCTTGTTAGTAGACTCCCAATGTACCAGTCACCATGGCAAATGGCCCAATGTGAGTCTAGATAGATTAATCCGAAGTCATTGCCCTCACCTTCTACCTTTAGCCAATAAAATTAGTTTATAATTATTAGCTCCTGAAGTTTCTTCTTTTCTCTTTGTTCACTCTAACTCATTCGACCCCAGCTGATGTTTTTCCTCACTTGCTCAGTCAGGGATAAGGGGGCCACTGAATGGCTGGGTTAGGACAGCAACAGACAAATCATAATGCCTTTAAAGAATCTTAAGTTGACAACCCCCTTGTATCTAGCTTCTTTTCACTGTTTCACTGCAGCATAGGACTGAAAGTCAAATATAGGACCTACCCACAACTCATTGAAAAGTCCCTGATTGTTCATGAACGTAGCATCAATAGTTGAAACAGCTACCAAACAAAATTATCTAAACCAACCAACGTAAGACAGCAGTTTGGACATATCAGATGATATCAGACATATCATACAGTATTTATTCAAGATGACATTTAGATTAGTTAGAAATTGCATTTTTTGACTTGATGCAAAATTTTAAACCAGCCTTTTCACTCATATTTATAAATTGAAACAAATTATAATTTACAGTATAGAGTATAGATGTTCTCAACACCTGTGATTTAACATATGATTTTAAAGAAAAAGCTAGTGTGGAACTGCGTTTTGTGCAGCGGGGAAAAATTTATTAGAAATAACATACTGGGAAATCAACAGTAGCAAAATACATTACCACAATAAAACACTGTTGCATTGTGTTTAGAGTTTTATGAAAACATATCAAAAATTTTGGGGCAGAGTCTGTTGTTGCAAGAGCAGTAAACCCCCGGATTGTTCAGATCCCTGTAACTAAAATTACATGTTACACTCTAATCATGTGGTATTAGTGAAAGTGTAATGTAAATTGTGCATAATTCTGCCTATTTTCTCAATCTTACCCTCAGTCTGAGATTGGGTTTGGGAAATTGGAGACTTACATTAAGCTGGACAAGTTGGGAGAGGTAATAAAAACATACCATCTCTACTGAAGCAACAATTACAGAAAATATGCTTAAGTCAGTAATATTGAACCAGCATTATGTCTTGCTTTAAGGGAACGTATGCCACAGTATTCAAAGGTCGCAGTAAGCTGACAGACAACCTGGTGGCACTCAAGGAGATCCGGCTGGAACACGAGGAGGGAGCACCATGCACTGCCATCAGAGAAGGTAAGTCGCTACTACACCTCTCACTAACGACAAAAACTAAATCCTTGTTTATCAGTGTTTTTCAATAAAATTACATTAAAAATATTTTACCAATTAACATGTGAAGTAATAAAGCCATAAACGTTTTGGATGATAGACTTCTTCATTTTTAAATATGATTTTTTTTAATCAATGTATTTGTAAGGAAAAAGTGCTATTTGTGTTTTTGTTTTTGTAGTTTCATTACTTAAGGACCTCAAACATGCCAACATTGTGACTCTACACGACATCGTCCACACTGACAAGAGCCTCACGCTGGTCTTCGAGTACCTTGTAAGAGATTCCCTGCATCTTCAGTTCATTATGGTCCTTTTTGGAGTGTAAAATACTTCTGAATTTTAATAAAAAGAAAGGGCTTGATATGAACTACTTTAGCGTTAGGCTTTTTTTTAAAAAAGGTGTACAAGTAGATTGATGAGGCAGAAAGACAAGGTAAAATGTCCATGTACTGGTATTCTGTAGGTATTTTTTATTTTATTTATTTATTTATTTAACTTGCTGTGTGTCATACCTGTAGGATAAGGATCTGAAGCAGTACATGGATGACTGTGGAAACATAATGAGCATGCACAATGTGAAGGTGAGCACAATGTTTGTGTTACTAATAATGTGTTTTCCTTAATATAGAAAAGTAACCCTGTGGTGTTTGCTCTTTGTTCAGTGTAACGTCATTGTCATCGCACAATCAGACTTAATTTGTAGTAATTTTAGTCCTGAGGAGCTGTGACACTTGGGCAGATTGGACCAATACAGGATTTTTTAAAATATTGTTGAATCTACAGAATGCATGTGTTATTATTAACATCCAATTTTTTTCTTGTATCTCTCCAGATCTTCCTGTTCCAGATTTTGCGAGGGCTGTCATATTGTCACAAGAGGAAAGTTCTCCACAGGGACCTGAAGCCCCAGAACCTCCTGATTAATGAAAGAGGAGAGCTCAAACTAGCTGATTTTGGTAAGAATCTCCAAAACAAACTCCAAACTCCAAACTCCAAAACCTGCAGAAATTTTCTTTAGCACAGTAGAGTGTAGAGGACCTGGAAAATTGCTGTAGTCCTTGTAGTAGATGTAGGAAAACAGGTTGCTTATTTTCTGTTTTGCAGATATAGTGCTACTTTTTGGTCTGAAAATCTGTGTTTTTATGTTTGTGGTGGCATGGCAGGTCTGGCAAGGGCCAAGTCTGTCCCTACTAAAACATACTCCAACGAGGTGGTGACTCTTTGGTACCGGCCTCCCGATGTTCTTCTCGGATCATCTGAGTATTCAACACAGATCGACATGTGGTATGAACCTCACACAACCCTGCTACTACCGTTTTTTTTTTTAAGCTGCAGCAGCTAATCTATATTTAAACCTACCTAGTTAAGTCTGGGTCATTTGAAAAGGTCATCTTGTGCAGTTGTGAACACAGCCATCAATGTGGCTGCAGACCAAAACCACTGTACCAAGACACTTTATTTGATGCAGGCACGGTTTAGTCCCAAACAGTCCCTTGCATTGTTTGTGGTGAGAAAGGGCTCTGACCTCCACCCAGCCTAAATCAGCAAGTTTTAACTGTGTACAGTTTTGTTCACACAGTTCACATTTGTCTGCCTCTGCAGAGTGGTTCACATTCTAGAATAAATAGAAAAACATTCACTAGATTCAGCCTGTAACGCTAAATGGTTTGATTTTTAAAAAAAAAAGAGCAAGATTTGTTTTGCGAGGATAAAATAGAAAATAAAATAGTAATAATTCCCCACTTGTCCCCCTTCAGGGCGGTCTTATTCCTCAGGTCCTCTGCCATAGGCTTTGGAGTTGGGGGTCCTGCACAGTATCTAAGCTGTTCCTAGGACTTTTCTCTTCTGGACAGAGTTTTCAGATTCATATTCATGAAATCTGCTAGAGATTCTCAAAGTTTGGGGGTCAAAGCCCCCAATGTTCCTATTACCATGGGTACCACTTTGGCCTTCACCTTTCACATCTTTTCTAACTCGTCTTTCAGCCCTTGGTTTTTCCTAAGCTCCTCGTGTTCTTTTTTTCCTGATGTAGCTGCTACTTGTGATTGCTACATTTACCACCACAGCCTTCTTCTTGTGTTTGTCCACCACTACTATGTCTGGCTGGTTGGCCAATACCAGTCTGTCTTCCAGTCTGTACTCAGTTTACATTTACATTTAGTCATTTAGCAGACGCTTTTATCCAAAGCGACTTACAAGTGAGGTACACGTGAGTTTCTTAACACTATGCCAGTCACTTGGTTTTGGCATTCCATGTATGCCCTGCCTGCTATAATCTTGCACCCTGCTATTATGTGCTGGATTGTCTCCCCGACATCTTTGTACAGCCTGCGCGTGGAGTTCTGCTTTGTATGGAAGACCCCGGCCTAGTACTTGGAGTCTGATCCTGTGCTGCTACGATTAGTTCCTCTGTGCTGTCTTTCGAGCTTTGTCCAGCCACTGATAGGATTTTTCAATAAAAGGCCACTTTTATTTGACAGTGGTAAATACCCTGCAGGCATTTGTCCTTCCATTAGGGTTCCTGTTCCTCTCTGTAGGCTTGGATCATGTCAGGGCCTGGTGCTTTCCAGTTAGCCAAGGGGCATTGTTGTTATGTGATGCTTCCTTCTCCTACATCTGCCGTTCCAGTACTGTTCAGTCTCTAGCCTTGGTAGGTCTCTTATGTTATCACCCTGCCACTGAGAGGACACTTTGGATAGCTCAGTAGAGAACATCCTGTTTATTCTTCTGGCTTCAACTTCTCTGGTGTACCTCTACCTCCAGGTAGCCAGGGCTGTAAACCTTTTCTTGGCAGTCTTGAAGGCAATTCTGGCTAACTTCTCTCCATGTTCAAACATTGTGCCTTTTTTTGGATATTTAATAGAAAAAATATAAATTTACCAATCCAAAAGAATTTTAAGAAGATTTCTGAATGTGTGTGTGTGTCTGTGTGTCTGCAGGGGTGTTGGTTGTATATTCTATGAGATGGCTGCAGGTCGGCCGCTGTTCCCGGGCTCTACCGTGGAGGATGAGCTACACCTCATCTTTAGATTACTGGGTGAGTAACTCCTTCCAAGCCAGATCGCCATAGTAACCTAAATGTTTAGATGAACATGGTAATGTGCTGTGTGCTGTGTACTGGGTATCTGAATTTTGTCCTGCAACTTTAGGCACACCCACAGAGGAGAACTGGCCTGGAATCTCCTCCATCGAAGAATTCAAATCCTACAACTTCCCCAAATACAAACCACAGCCATTAATCAGTCATGCTCCCAGGTACTGTAGCATGTGTGTTTGTCTTAGTGTGTGTACACCTTTACACCTTTGGCTCTAACTGTATTTTTCTCAGCCATTATACATTAATGGTGTGTTAGTGTGTGTGTCTGTGTGCGTGTGCGTGTGCGTGCGTGTGTGTGTACCACTCACAGGAAATCCTGTTGTATACTTCAATGACTGCTGTCCACTTCCTTCCTCCCATGAGTCCCTGCATTTCCATCAGCCTATGCTGCAGGCAGACAATAAACTGCTCCTGTTACTCTTCCTTTTGTCTCCTCTAGGCTGGATGGTGAAGGCATTGAGCTGCTGCTGGCTTTCCTCAGAGTGAGTCTATAATTCATGTATGATACTCAAACAGCACTTCGCTCTGATAATCTATCTTTGTAGTGATTGTTAATACTGTTAGTCTTTTTATATGGTATCACAGTACTTCACAGTGGAAACTGGTAAGTGCAGGAATGTTTATTCTCAACCTGGTTCTTAGAAGAAAAACAAATCCATACAACAAGCTATTTGCAGTGTATCTACAATAACTATTTGTTAAGTACTAGGTAAAACACACATTTCAGTTTTTCGTTATCAATCCATCCATTATCTCTAAGGGCTTATGGTGTGCAGAGTCATGAAGGCTGGAACACAGCCTACCTGTCTTTGGGTTGAGGGCGGTTTACACCCTGAGCAAATCCCGAGTCTATGTCAGGGCCAACACACAAAGACTTACACAGACACACAAACATTCATGCTCAAGTTTACACCTACAGTAATTTAGAGTCACCGATTAACCTAACATGCATGAGTTTGGACTATGGGAGGAAAGCGGTGTACCCGGTAGAAAACCCACACTAGCACCCAGAGAATATGCAAACTCCCTCACATATAGAAACTATCTTTGTCAGAAACATGCTCAAATATTACTTTGGAAATTAATACCTTCAGTACCACTTAGTTGCTGCAGGAGGCTTAGGTTATCTGAGCTTTTCCTGATTGCAGACAGAACACCCCACAACAGCATCATCCCATAATATCACCGGATGCTTGATATTTTGTGTTTTGTGTCTCTACAGTACGAATCCAAGAAGAGGATTTCAGCCGACGAGGCCATGAAACATTCCTACTTCAGGCAGCTAGGGATGAGAGTCCATACACTGCCTGAGAGTAAGCAGACAAACATCGTAATAAAACGTCCATCTTTACTGGCTTTTAGCTATTTGCTATTATCTTCAAAATGAATTTCCCCTCTGTTTTACAGGTGTATCATTATTCACACTAAAAGAAGTGCAGCTGCAGAGAGACCCTGGATATAGGAACTCCTCATACCCAGAGTCAGGTGGGTGAGAACACATGCAGATGTTTTGGCACTTGACATTTTTGGATTACTAAATATGGATATAACTTTAATTTAGTGCTTGGTAATAGCAGCGTATTAGTGGGGTAATATCTTGGTAATAAAAAGGTAAGAGGTTTATTATTTATATGATAATGATGTAACAGGATTATGATGTTGAAAATAAAAAAATCATAAAGAATATATCATGGTCATTTCCAAAAGCAGTAACCAGCTTTGTATAAGCAACAGGCCACTGATTACCTACTAATGAGAAGCCACAATAACATGGGTCATAATGTGGAAACAACAAAAGCTACAGATATTAGCTGTTAATACATCTGAAGCTTTCTTTGTAATAAGCATAAAACCAGAGCTGTAAAATACAAAACTACACATTTAAACTTCATTTTATAGACGTATTTTTACTGGTAAATATGGATGACATGACATCTGCCCAAAAGTAAAGTCCCCCCACCGTTACTCCGCTATTAAGTGCTACCTAAATATGCCCTTTATAGTTATGCACCTAATTTGTATGTGGAATTTCCTGATTAAATAAAACTTAACTAACCTTAAATCTCAAACTGAACTCTCCTGATGACATCAGGTTTATCTGTAGTACGGTTGAGATTTTAAAATGTCAATGATCAAAACTAGTGCTGCTCTTTAAACTGTCTTGATAGTTAGGAATATGTAAAGCAAAAACATTTTGGGTATCGTGTTAATTAGTGTTTTCCTTCATTTCCAGGTAACGGCAAGATCAACAGAAGGCAGAGCATGCTCTTCTAATGTTCGATAAATAGAGGATGGTCTACTGGCCAACTTCATCGTTACTTTCCACCAACCTCTCGCATGAGCCCACCTTCCCTCCGAGTTAACCCCTTCACCCCACCTGAACACACACACCCAAACATGCACACCCCCCTCTGAGCGAGTGACTCTGGGTTGAATCTATTAAGAGACTGTGTTTATTTATTAAGGGGGTCGGGTGAGATTGAATTTTTTGCTGCTAAACTACTACTGTCTGTATTTTAACACACCGTGTGTGTGTGCGTTTGTGCACATGATGTGAATTTGAGACGCCATGCACAGTTGATTCAGTCAGTAAGGTTAATATTTGTTTTTTTTCTGACCGTGATTCACAGCCTCGTATGAGTTAGAATTCCAGTGATGTTAATGTCGACGCTGTGACAAGTTGCTCTTGTTGTCGTGCTTGGAGACCGAACGCTTCAGTTATGACATTTATGTTTTGTTTTTCTTCGAGCTTCCGTGACTGAACTGTACAACATTTGCAGGTTTAGAAAGACTGGGACAGCTAGATGGTCTCAAAAACGGCTCCTCTGGAATCCCAGTCCTTATTCTTCCAAAACATTTCAGACGGATTCTTCTTTGGGAGGCCCTGTTGCCCTCAAGTGTCTATGCTGAGGCTGAAAAAGCAGGACTCTGAATGACATTTTTAAGCTGAGGGTTGAAGAAGCACAAACGGAGTCCAATCAAACTGGGAGGACAAGATCTTTCTGACCATTCCAGCTCGGCTACAGGACCAAATCTTAGTAGGGTGGGGAGGCAGTTGGGAAGACGAGCGGAAGGCACAGATGACAGAGGAAGAATACTAGAGCTAAACAGGAAGTCATGTGACGTCCCACAGGAAGCCAGCAAGCCTTCCCTTAAACCCCTCACAAAACTGCCAGTACTTCAGTGCTGTTTTTTTAATAATGCAAGCTACAGTTTCTCGCTTTGTGTCTATTCTAAGATCTCAGTGCAGTAACTCTTAGTAGTTATCTTGCACTTCTGTGTTTCCTCTTTTTTTTTTTTTCTTTCTTTATTTTTGAATCAGGGACCTGGGCCATGACGTGGCCGAGTTTACCCAACAGTATTAAGATTTGTTCTCTGTGTCTGTGACCTTCGACCTCTCCTTTTGAGACAACTGTCATTGAGGCATGTTTTTAAGAAAGGGAGGATGGTGGGGTGGGACAGTGGGATTTGGGGTGGGGTTTTTCAAAAGCAAAATGGTTGTTTTCCACATGGCGTCGGACGACTGCTCTCTCCAGCATTTGTACACAAGAAAGGAAAAAAAAAAAAGATTTCAAATTGAAATTTTAAATTTAACTGGTCGCTGTGTTGTCTGCAATTGGCAGTGATGCTTCAGATGAAGCCAGTTGAGAAGTCTCACTTTAGACTGCATGTTTACAGAAGCAAATGGAAAATCACCCCAAAACACTGTTACAAATGTCTACTGGAGTGCTTTGCATTCCTGGCTAATTGCAGGCTTATTGATGTAGACAAACATAGTATAGTTAGACGGATATTTATAGAAGTTTACTTTGAGGAATAGTTTGACATTTTGGGAAAAGTGTTCAGTTTCATGCAGAGAAAATTGATACCACTCATGTCTAAATGATACAGTAAATATGAAGGCATGAGAACAGCGAGCCTGGCTCTGTCCAACGATGACAGAACTGCCTACCATGACCTCTTAAAAACGAATTACCACTTTATTTAATATGAACTAACAAAGTGTAAAAAGTTGCACGTTTACAGGGGATTATGTTCTATATCTTAGCCAGGTGAAGTAAATTCCTGTGAAAATCATCAGTTTTACTCTTTATGGTTTAGAGTTATTTTTGAACAGGTTTGTTATCTTTGTATAGAGTCAGGCTAGTTTTCTTTAGCTTAGCTTAGCATACAGCAGTGAGCATGGTGTCAGTCTTCACATTTGACTTTTGACAAGAAACGTATGGCATCTATTTCCGAGAACTTCTTACCGTTTCTTTTACAAGTCTCTGTCAATGCGTTGTGGTAGCTGCCTCTCAGAAAGAAAGAGCAAAAGTGTCAGAGATGCCAACCTGTACTAAAGTATAAAGACGGCGATTTCTACACTCACTGTAGCAAAACATAGAAGTGAGTGCAGTACATACCTTTTGCACTAAAAAAGCACCAGGAATGCAGTGATGATCACAAATTGAATGTGCAAGAGTCTAAGGGCGATTTTCCTGTGGCTGCAGCTCTTTAGCTCAAGATTTACTGTACATGGAAAGTTCAAACTTATTGTCTGATTCAAAGGATTCATCTGAGCAACACTAGAATTCTCTGTTTCAATATACTGAAGGGGTAAAAAAGTGCTGTGAGCCCTACTAATGCTTGATAAACTCAGTAGGAACTGAGAACATTAATGTAATAAACATTAACACAGTTTGCTCCTATTAGTGTAATAATCTTGTACTATACTTTATTTATCATCATTTCATCAAGTAACCCTGACAAGTTTCTTCTTAAACTTATTAAGTTTAAGAAGATTTATTATTTGAAATCTTTAAATTATTATTTAAAGATTTAAAATATAATTATTAAAGATAATTATATTTTCTAATTATATAAGATTAAATTATTAGTTCAAAGTTCAAAGAGCTTATAATTGTATAAATCAAACAGTTGCCTACGTGCATTTAAAATGTGGAAGACTTTTTCTTCCCCTCTTTGTATTTCAGTTTCATTTTCTAAACATTTCCCCCATCAATCAAAGGAAAACAGGATTATTTCACAGTAAATGGCAAACTG
This sequence comes from Channa argus, assembly GCF_033026475.1. Taxonomy (NCBI): domain Eukaryota; kingdom Metazoa; phylum Chordata; class Actinopteri; order Anabantiformes; family Channidae; genus Channa; species Channa argus. The sequence goes on along the minus strand of NC_090217.1, from coordinate 14,724,336 downwards.
TGTTTCTGCTAATATGACTTATTGCTCGTAAATAGCAGTAACACGCACGAGAGGAGATTTCTTCAATGGCTAAATATTTATCATTGTAAAACTGTACTTTTTCACATGTATGAATGACCTGAATTTATGTGAACATGGTTGAACTTGTATGTACGTACGTATGTATGTGTGTGCGCCTGATGCATGGAAGGCCTGCTGTGTTGTGAACTCAACCTCTCTGATACGCTGAGCTGCCGGTGAACAGTTGGTGTGTGACTCTTTTTACTGGAATTATTTATTTCTCATAACCGTCAAAAGTAAATTTAATCTGTTTCATAAACAATCTGTGCAGTATTCATTCTTTGACTAGTGACAACCTGTGTGCGTTCCAACTAAAATGAATATAGTAATGAAAGTTTATTGAAAAGTAATTTGTTTTATTCCAAAAAATGTCACATTTTTCTCCCCCCACCCAAAAAAAAAAGCCCAAAAATTAAACAAAGGCAAATCACTGAGAATACACTTTCACTGATTTCTTTATATATATAAAAAAAAAATAAGGCGCTATTTTACAAAAACGTTTGTGCAATTTTAACCTGGAAAGCTTAATGCATTTACAGAACTTTTACAATATTAAAGGCACAGCTGGTACAAGGCTTAAAAGTATGGTCCAATTTAAAAGAAAAGCACTAAACTAGAAAAAGGGGGAAAATAATGTTCACAGCGTCAAGTATACTTGTCAAAGCAATACAAAAGACAAAGTAAGGACTTCCGGGGCATTTATCACTCTGGCCAGCAGGAGTTCTGCTAGGAGTCGAGAGGGTTTCATCTGATGTGACCACATGTGTGGCTCAAAGAATCCAGATGTGGACAGATTCTTATTTTTGTTTTAATGTGTAAAAATATAACAGTATTCCTGGGACCTCCGGTGTTTTCCTGTATAGCACAATCGAAATGATTGGATTGTACATTGATAAATAAGACTTCAATTTGTTCTCATTTAGAGAATCAGTTGATTTATATGTTAAAATATAAAGGAAGGGTTGGAGGAATATGTTTTCAATCTGAGAGTCAGATGAGTAGATTAAGACCACTGCATTAGCATAAAGACTTGAAACAAGGCTGTGTATCTCTGTCCAAAGCACCGTGACTTTGTCAGTTATCCTTTAGTCGTCCATGAAACCATTTGTGCACATCAGCTTATGTTAAAAAAAAAACATGTCCATAGTTTTTTTCCCAGTTTCTTTATGGTAAATGAAGTTAACCATCAATCAGTCCTCTGGTGCCACTAATTCTCAGCAAGAAAGCAAATGAATGCATTTTCCTTAATGGTGAATGTTTTTGTCTTATCTCCATTGTTTGAGTCAGAGGTGTGGATACTGACATCAGTCAGGAATGGGAGAGGGGAAAGAGAGATAATGTTAGTGATAATTACATTTTAGCCAGTCTTTATTGCTAAAACGTTAGCCAAGGAGACTGATATGTGAAAATGAGATTTCAAGCATGATGAGGTCTGACCTTTTTTTTTTTTTTTTTGTCTTTTTGCATTTACACCATTAAAAAGAGGAAAACACCAACTACAAGTGTAAAGAACATGAGCAGTTTAAGTGTAGTAAACACAACGATAAACTCTAATGCCCCCTTCTTAGAGAGCAAGGCTTTCAGAGTAAATTCCTGTTTCTTCATAATAAATTGAAAGATACAGGTTTCAGGACAAAGTATAATAAGACTCAGAAGAAGTCCAATGTGGTTCATAGTCTGAGATTAAAACAGACTGACTTAGATCTGATCTGTGCTAAATCGGATTAGCTCAGTCTGGTTTGGTTCAGGTTACTCTAAAAGGGCTTAAGCTGATATCAGGACTTGTTGGAGCTGGATGACAACAGCAAAGAAGTTGGAGCATCCACGCTGGGCAAAGGCACTGGAATGGGTCCATTCAGCAGTGTAGGGAACTGCAGGGAGGAAAAAAGTGTTATAATTATCAAAAATCTGCAAATGTCAGTCAGGAAGCTGGAAAATTGACTCAAGTTTCCTTTGTGATGTTTGCACACACAAGACATTTTAGTCTGTTTCATTTAGGTTTCATTAATTGTGAGTATAATCACATTTTCTGCTAGTGTCTCCTCAAAGACATTCATGGTGTTTCATTAGGTTTTTGGTTGCTTTCGTGTGAAAGACGTTTATTTATGCCAAGCTATAAAAAAAGAGCTGTAGGAACAATGAATAAATCTCTGCGAAATGTCATTTCTCATCCCAAAGGTGTTGTGTGGGTACTGGTCTGGCTTGTGGTTCTTGAACATATTTGGCCTCTCATCTGAAAGGCTTCAGGGGGTCCAGTGGCCTCTGAACAGCACCTTTGGGATAAATATGAACTGGGTGACTGAGAATGTGCACAGACATGTGGTTTCTCAGCTTTATTGCAGATGTGCGGTCTGACTGCTGATGCATCAGAGATGAAGTGTGTGCTCCTGCTTAGATTACAATCGGGGGACATGGTAGCCCACCAACATGGAGGAAACAAGCACCATTCTGTAATCTAAATGCTTGATACTTAACATTTTATTTGGTGTGTGTGTGTGTCTTAGATTTGCAGTGGGTGGGAGGGGCTCCCTACCAAACAGCTCTGTCCCTTTCCCACTCACCAACAGGAAGTTGCCCCTTCTTTTTGTCCAGACTAGAAAGGAAACATCTGTAGCTTATTTTGAAATTCTGGCACACGTTGAATCACACATGCACAAACATCTCACACACACACACACCAACTGCAGAGGTGAATGTGTGGTTATGAGAGAGGCATTTGCTGTAAATAGCGATTTTAAAGGTTGGTTTATTGGCAGAGGCTTTGAATCCATTAACACCAACGTAAGCTAAGTTTTTTTTATTCTTAGTTGGCAGATTTTAAATGGGACTGTCAGAATTTACATAATGGGTGTTTTTGAGATGTTACTTAGAAGAAAGTATTCTCTACTAAGATGAGACCATTTTAACTTCTTAGATTGGAGCTATTCAAAGATGTTTACTGCAGTGGTGTAGTAAGAATAATGAGGCCAGGGTCAAAGTATTTGTATGATTCCCTGTGCTAGATTGTCAAACAGCATCAGAAAGAATTTTAACTTCTCGTTACAGTCATTCATCCCACAACTATAATGTCCATTATGTGATAACCAGCTTCATCCTTTTTGTTTTTAGCCAGTTTAATTTAGAGAAAGGGTTATGGTGTTACCTGAAAGAGGGGGGCGTGGCTCTGCAGCTGGGCAGGGCTGAGGGGTCCCACTGGACTCAGGTTGGACCAGAAGTGAATGTTGGACAGTAGAGGGCTGGGAGTGAGCAGCAGACCAGATGGAGTCTACACAAACAAAACACCGCAAAGAAATATCAGAGGTGAAATACACAAAGATGGACGTGATGGTGTTTATTCTAGCAGAAAGTCTACGGAACTGTACAGTTTGTGGTGAAGTCGTCATATCATTCAGTGGACAGAGCTCAAAGCCAAGTCTGCCCTCTAGTGAACTTATGTCTACGAGACACAGTGACCTGTCTGGTCAAGTGTGATCGCCTGCTGCAGTTTTCAGCCATTCTAGCAGAGAGAAATACACCTAATGCTGCTAAAAGGTAAATGGTCTGCACTTATATAGTTTATCCCTTTTCTACCTATTGGCACTCAAAGCGCTTTACACTGCTTCTTATTCACCCATTCACACTCACACTCACACACCGATGGGGGAGCTGCTATGCAGCTGGCCAACGCTCACCGGGAGCAACTAAGTTGGGGTTCAGTGTCTCGGTCATGGACACTTCGACATGTGACTGCAGGAGCCCGGAACGTACCAACCACTGCGAGATTGGTGGACAACCGCTCTGTCTCCCTGTGCCACAGTCACAGGAAGGTAGAGCTGTTGCTCACAGTGCCACTGCTGTAGAAGGTAGAAGGTAGAGTTTTAGCTCTACCTTCCTGGAAGGGAAAGCATTTTTTTCAGGGGCACACTGACCACAAACCAAAGGGACCTTTGCATATTTTATTCTTCATTTATGTCCCCCCTTATTTCCTGTCATCTCTCTAGCATTAGCCGTCTTTTACAGGGATAATATGCAGGTATATCAAACTGGCATATGAATCTTACCTACCAGTCAGTGCAGGTCAAAATCTATGACGCAGACTCATAGGACAGCCTGACAACAGTGCACATTTGCTTTTAAAGGTGTTTGAGTAAGGCTCACCCTTCTAACCAATCAGAGAGGAGCAATTGTTTCACCTTATTTTCGCCTTCACATGACTACTACGCTGCAGGATGGGAGCATGGTGCAGCAAGGGGAGGTCAGGAGTGGATTACTACAGAGTTTAATGCTACTCTCAAAAGTTGCACATTCTAGCATTAAGGTACTAAGTAAGGATCTGTAAGGTATTATCATAGTGTTTTTGCTAGAGTGGAAGCCAGATCAAGCTTGCTGCTTGACTGCAACCACAAGAAACTGGTTTTAGTTTTCAGTCATATAATTAAGGGACTTTTATTTAAGGGTCTAATGTGATGCATAAAACCTGTAAAGGAGCTGTACGTAGATGCTAAAATCAGCCAATAAGGCAGTTACATGTACAGTGTGATCACGAACACACTACACATGTTGAGTAATGAATGGTTTTGGACACACTTCGTTTTCCATCAGTGATGTAGTAACATATGATTACACAGTCTGAATAAGTGCGTCAGCCGAATGCCTCAGTGTAGTCAGACTGTCCTGGTTTGGTCAGTGTGTTGTTGCCAGTGAATCAGGAGCTTCAGGGACATATGGCTTCACTTATAAAACCCTCCCCCCTCTCTCCCTTGCTCCCTCCTTTCTTTCCGCTCACCTCTTTCCATCTCCTCACTGTCTAGAAGTCTACACTGCCTTTCTTCCTCCAAAATCTCATCCTCTTCTCCCGTTCTTCTCTTTTTCCTCACCTGCTGTATTTATAGAGCCAGTGTGTGAACAGTGGCGTTTCACGTGTGTGGTGTGTGATGACGTACCTGTGCTGTGAGGAAGGCAGAGGTCAGGGACCCTGAAGGCAGTGCTGGACTGTTGAGGGCAATAGAGACGAGGTCACTTCCTGTGAAGAGGAGAGAGGGGGTGGAGATTTCCAGGCATTTGGGTTTCTTGCCCTTTGATTGCACACCACTGGCTAATCCCCTCCTCTCTGGCATGGTGGTGCTTTGTGACCTCTCCCTCTCTCTCTGACCTGATGACAGGTTTAGAGGTTGAGCGCTCTGCTCTAACTCATCAGTATCTGTGCTCTGACCGCGCCCCCTCCACCTTATGTGGGTGGGGCTTTGAGGCGGGGAGGAGGAGCAGGAGGACGAGCGGCCCTGCCGAGGAGACTGTCTTGAGGACTGGGAGGTTTCTGTTGAGGATGGTGGCGGGGTTGATGGGAGGGAGGAGTGACCGCGGTTGGATACAAATCGGATGACAGTGGAGCTGTCATCATGGTGATCAGATCTGGGTTCCATCTTGATCGGCCACTGTGGCTCTAAGGAGTGCTGCAGGGAGCTGACAGTGAAGGAGGAGTACAGGCCAGAGCGGAGGTACTGGTTTCTCCCACCACCATCCTCATCTTCGGCCTCAGGCTCTGATGCTGCCCCTCCACTTTCCTCACTGCTACGACCTGACTCCACCACCGCTGGGTCCATCTTCAGAATCTCAGGGAATGACACAAACTTGTAGACAAACTTCTGTCCAATCACCTTTTTGATTATGTTCTGCAGAAAAAAAACAAGCCATTTAATAACATTTGTGATGTGTTACTTTCAGCTATATTTCATGAAACATCTTCAAAATCACTCAGAGTGAAACATTTCATTCATTATGACGTGTATATATGTTGCGTACTTTGTCATAGTAGTAACGCAAGGCTCTGCTTAGCTTGTCGTAGTTCATGTTGGTCTTGTTCTTGCGTAATCCCCACAGCTTGGCGACTTCCTCAGACTTGAGCAGCTTGAACTCGCCGTCGTGAGACGTCCAGCAGATGAGATGTTTGTGACTTTGATCGAGCAGCAGCTGCAACAGGAACTGCCAGAGTGTGATGGAGCTCTCCATGTTGAGGTGACACCAGAGACACAGGCAATCTGCGGAAGCCACAGAGAAAAAATGTTTCAGTGTGCAAAAAAAAAAGTCATTAAAAGTTCATTGACTGACCATGAAGCCTCTTACTCTCTTGCAGTCAGATATAAAGAGAAACTGTGGGAATGCTGTACAGCACCAATCAGGAGGGGGACACTTCTTCTTTCTCCAGGAAACAACTAAAGCTGTGAGTTTGCTATGATAATTGATTGTACAAGAAAAGAAAATCCCTTGAAATATATTTGGAATAAGGAAGCAGTGTGGATGATGCGAAATACAGTCATGATTTTACATCTACTGCGTAACCAGTGAGAGAAGCTGTAAGCTCAACATTGACATATTATCACTTCCACATCACACTTAGTTCATTGATTTACTGTTTTTATATCTTACTGTTATGAGCTTCTCTCTCTCTTTTTTTTTATGACGGTTTTGACTGATTTTACTTTTTACCGCCCTTGTTTTGTTTGCCTTGTCATCAACTTTTAATCTGTAAAACATCTGTATTGCAATATTCTGTACAAAACGTGCTACATATGGTTGTAGTTGGTAAGGCAGTCGTCCACAGACCGCAGGGTCAGTGGTTCGAACCCCAAGTTGATCCCGGTGGGTCAGGTGAGCACCTTGCATGGTGAATGGGGGATTAAGAAGCCACATTATATAAGCGGCCATTTAACATTTTACCAAATGTTAATTTCATTTGTGTACATGAAGAGTAGGAACCATTCTGGGTTAAGAACATTCACATATCTAATGAAAACAAGTATCAGAAAACAACAACTCAGAAGAAATGTAAAGGAGGAACGAAAGAAAGAATGACAGTAGATGGGTTAAGAGGAAATGATTGCTAACATAAATGCGCAAATGCAAGTCTGAGTGAATCCTTTAAATCTAGGATGGAGCAGGGAAATGTAAAAAAAAAAGAAAAGAATAATGAATGATGGGTACTGATGCTTCTGTACATAATATGAAGTCTCTTTAAATTACTTTAAGCTGTTCTATGAGTCCACCTGTCTGTAGATACATAATTGGTCAAATTACATCATGTACAGGGAGGCAGCCAGGGAGTAAGCCAAAACTCATCTGTTCCTAAAAGAACGAGTAGTCACATTTTAATAAATATGTAATAGAACATAAACAACTGCCTTTTCCCCATAACACTTTATAGTTGCAAGAGTTGTAAACCCTTAGTAAACAAATGTGCACTGACTAGCATTTAGCATGGCCAAACAAGGATATCAATTATCTAATAAAAATAGATTTTTCATTTACGTGAGATTTGAGACAAAAATACGTCATTCCCTAATTGCTAATTGAGTATGTTTATTAACTATATTCATTTTTTTGTATCTTCCTCTTTTCATTTAGATATATATAAATTTGTATTTCTGTTATATGCATGTACTTAATATATATTGTCTTTGTGACAGAGAGAAGCCGAGCTAGAGGCCAGACATTGGTTGGTTTTCGAATGTTTCCATAGTGATAAAGCAGGATGTGGTCAGTGACCTTCTGCCAAGACAAGCATGAGCCTAACTGACACGTTTACCTGAAAACCCCTGACTGTCTGTGAGTTGTCAGTCTGTCTTTTTTGCCTTTCCTCTCTGTCTCTCCAATCCATTCATTTACACGGTGCCTTATGGGCAGGAAATCATTTTCTGCCATTAAAAAAACAACAACAACAAACAACTCATTAAAACTAGATTTAATTTGCAAGCAGGGCTATAAGAGACTTTGCAGTTGCATTCCCCATGGAAATTACATCTGGCCACACAGTGGAGAAACATTGGCGCAAGAAGTGAAGCTTAACTTTATGAAAACACAAAATCAGTAACATGAGAATAATCAACTACTAATTCAATATAAAAATACATTTTGTATCTTCCTTTCCTTTACTCTACTCTCTGATTAAAGGAAACTAACCAGCAGACAGGGGTACGTGGTGCAAACAATAACCCAGCACCATGAACACACACACACACACACGACCAACAATATCCTCACTTCCTTTTTCCTGCATGGGTGTGTGTGTTAAGTGATGGAAGAACTGTCTCTAAACGAGGACTTCCTGTCATTCAGCTTCAGTGGTGTCTTTCCTGAAGAAAGGCCTTCCCTCTCTTGGAGGTAGGACTTCCTCTCACCGGGAGAACACACAACACACACGCAAACAAACAGCCTTCTTAATTTTGTTTGTTGTGAACACTTAGGGGACCAAAAATTGTAATATCACCACTCAGCACTCAAAACATGTGTGGATTTACAGTATGTCCTGATGTCAGTCCCTGTTTGATCTATCTGTAGTTTTGACATTTCAGTCCCAACAAGTATGGACAGGAATAAATCAACAGCAGGAAATGTTGATTTATGGAACTTCAGAGTAAGAGCAGCATGATGCACTGATCCTCAGTGTTAAAGCTTTGACTTTTATACTGTCTATGAAGTCAATCAGTCATATATGATTAAAACATAAAGATTATCTTCCTTTATATATTAATATGTCAGAAACACACTGTTGTGCACTTTGGACGCTCAAAATCTTTAATCCAGCAGCAACAAGCCAAAGACGTCTCTACCCATTTTCTCTGCGCTGGTTATTTCTCATTTTTGTGTGTATGTGTGTGTATGGGAAGGAGGGGGGTTATGCTGGAACTCAAATGCTTCTTTGTTTTGCACCAGTGACTCATTTTCAAGATGTTGTCTGCTGCCAGCTTCAATCCGGAAGCGCATGGCAATTAGTCTGCTAGGTCCAGACAAACCAGAAAGTCTACTACTAGATTTTAAAGGAGCCATGGCTAATTTTTCAATAGCAGAGTGTACAATAAACTCTTTTCCTTGTTCTTTAATTTTAGCCTAATCAATCCCGTTTAATTTCGCCCATATGTCTTTGCCAAATCGGACACGGAACTTAAACACCTTTTACGCGCAGCTTTAACGCTTTTTACGCACGGCTTTAATACTTTACGCACAGCTCCAACACCGTTTTCAAGTTGACAGTAAATATCTGGACTTAAGTTTCAGTAAATGTGCCAACTGCTAATATGATGCCGCTTTAATCTGTCTGTTACGCACAAACGCGGACGCACAAGTCCGCAAAGTTGTTGGTAGAAACTTAAACGCACACCTACCCTGATGTGGACGCTGCTTCTGTGTCCGTCTGCCCGTACGTGTGTGTTTGCGTCTTAAAAAATCGGGGAGTTTTCGTTATGTAGGAGCTCCATGCTGTTGCCACTGTCTGAAAACGGATCAGCAGCTCGCCTCTCTCCTGCCTCAGAGCAGGAAGTCGGGACGCACAGACGGAGAACCGGCGCACTTCCTCTGGCGCAGTATTCCCGTCTGTGTAAACACACACACACACACGCACGCACGCACGCACACACACTTTAGCTCATGCACTCAAATTGCCTAAAAGCAAAGGCGCACATTTTCTCTCTCTCTCTCTCTCTCTCGCTCTCTCTCTCTCTCTCACACACACACACACACAGACAAAGACAAATATTGTAATTCCGACTAGACTCACCGCTGAGCCAACTGACAACTGACGTCACCCTCTTCCTGCTCACCGGGAGGGGTTACTGCTCCCACACACAAACACACACAAACAGAGTTAAAGTTCAGGATTTTCAGTAACTATAAATTGTTGCTCAAACTTTAATTTCATAAGAAAAACTTCAATCAGTTAGTCAACGTGCTGTTCCAGTAACTACATATACTGTATTTAGATACCAAACTGTACGACATAAATGAAAGTGACTGCCTAATTTAAATTTTAATGCAGACTGTTTTTGCTGTCTTTGTCCGTTTTTTTTTTTACAACTTTTATTTGCTAGTCTTTCCTTCAATTTTATTGTTGCAACCTATGTCACACAAATAGCCTACAAGAAAATACCTCAAAGGCTGGTTTCGCTCAGGTGGCGAGGCTCAGAACCAGTCAGCTTAAAAGAACCGAACAGCTGTATACATGTAGGTTATATCATTTGGAAACTTATGTGGGAGGGTGAAAGCAGCTGTCTTCAGCTGATGAAGCACCTGACCTCAGGACACCTACTCATTTCCACAATGTGACGAAGAGACGAAAATAGAAATGTTCGTTCAGAAGAAACCCTGACTTTAGTCCCCTGTATTGGTTAAGCTCTGAAAATTTCACAGGCTTTTTTGAATAGCACAATTTGTTAGACATTTCTGGGTAAATGCCTTTCCATCTAAATCGGCTGAGACAGGCCTGATGACATCTGAGATAGTTTTCTTTTTCTTAGAAAGAAACTGAGACTGTCTGTCCACATGTCAGTTGCAGGAATATGTATAAAATCTTCACATAATGCTGACATATACTGGTTTTATATACATGCAAAAGAAATATTTAAAGGTAAAAGAAATATTAAGAAAACCAGCACATACATCTACAGTTAATAAATAGTTCTCTCGTTTTAACACTTGTCAAACTAAACAGCACTTTTACTTCCATCCACTTAGATTTAATAACCAATAAACGTGCTAGAGTGAGACGTCTTCTCGCGTTTTTACTTCTCTGGTCGAGCTTCCTTTTTCCCCCTTGGCCCTGCCCGCCCCCCCCCCTCCGCTTTGAAACGTCAACAGCGCCAAACTTCAGGCTCCCTTACGGGGAAAATGACCACTGGGGCCGAGGAGCTGCAATGGAGGAAAGTGCATTCCGTTACAGGGGTGATACCGCGGTCAAGACACGGACACCGAGCTGCAGCCATACGGGAGTTGATTATTGTTTTCGGTGGTGGCAATGAAGGGATAGCGGAGGACCTCCATGTTTATAACACTAGTAAGCTAAACCGTTAGCCGGAGGCTAACTAGCAGCATAAGCGGCTAATGTTTTTAGCATAGATGGGAATGAGAAAGTCTACATCAGGCTAACAGGCCCGTTTGCCCTTATTCTGGTGACGGTGTTATAGGTTTTTTCTGTATAAAATAAACGCCAAGTAGCTTTAGTAACCGTAAGGGGAACATAATGGCGAGCTTAAAAGCAGGCTAACATCATTTAGCTAGTTGGTACGGGTATTGTTTCTTAACAGAAAACAGCTACAATTGAAAAAAAAAAAAAAAAAAAAAAAAGCGACATAAAAGACTCATTACTTTTTTAGGTAAACATTTAAGGTGGTGATATATTTATATAACACAAAATTGCCGCAAACGTCAAAAAGTTGTAAACGTATTTTACACAAGTATTCATATTAACTTTTTCAAAATGTTCTTATGTTATAGCCAAGCTGGATTAGATTCATTATTATCCTCTGTGAAACAATGTGAAAGAGGTTTTTTTTTTAAATATTTGCAAATGTATTAAAAAGAAAAATGTAAAAAAAACAAATCACATGTACATAATTAAGCCTTTGCCCTGACACTCGAAATTGAGCTCTGCTGCATCCTGTTTCCCCTGATTATCCACTGATTAGATGTTTCTACAGCTTGATTGGAGCCCACCTGTGGGAAATGCAGCTGATTGGACATGATTTGGAAAAGCATACACCTGTCTACATAGGGTCCCACAGTTAACAGTGCATGTCACAGCATAAACCAAGTCATGAAGTCCAAGGAATTGTTTGTGGACCTCCAGAATTGTATCGGAGTACGAATCTGGGGAAGGGTACAGAAAAATTTCTGCAGCATTGCAGGTCTTAATGAGCACAGTGGCCTCCATCATCCTTAAATGGAAGATGTTTGGACCCACCAGGTTCAAACTGAGTGATCATGTGAGAAGGGCCTTAGTCAGGGAGGCGACCAAGAACCCAATGATTTCTCTGAAGGAGCTCCAGTGTTTCTCTGTTGAGTGAGGAGAACCTTCCAGAACCACCATTCATCAATCAGGCCTGTATGGTAGAGTGGCCAGACAGAAACCTCTCTTCCGTAAAAGGCATTATTATGTAGAACTTTTGAAGAAAATAATGAATTTAATCCACTTTGGAATAAGGGAATACTTTCTGGATGCACTGTACTAATTGTATAAAGTTTTCACCAGCATGTTTTATTTATTTTATATGCTCATTCTCTCAGTCTCCAAGCAGTGGTTTCTGCCTGCGGTGAGGGGTGACATCCCACCCGGGTGTGCTGCCCATGGCTTCGTCTGTGAAGGCACTCGAATACTGGTTTTTGGCGGCATGGTGGAGTTTGGCAAATACACCAACAACCTCTATGAACTGCAGGTAACATTTCTACTGTGACTGATTCAAACCCTGTTGCTGTGATGTAGAACATTTAAAGTCTGATCTCTGGACTCGTGTGGCCCAGGCGAGCCGCTGGCTTTGGAAAAAACTGAAGCCCAGAGCACCAAGGAATGGTTCACCACCTTGCCCTCGGATTGGACACAGCTTCACTCTTGTCGGCAATAAGTGTTACCTGTTTGGAGGACTGGCTAATGATAGTGAAGACCCCAATGGCAATTTACCAAGGTACAGTGGACTTCTAAGAACTTTAAAATGTTGTAGTAGTTGTACAACTTAATTATAATGGGGGATTTAAAAAAAAAAAAACTAACTGTGGACCAATGTTGAGCTATTAATCCAGTAACTTGTTCTCCCTTTGAAGTTAAAAGCAGTATGTAAATGGTACATCAGATGTATAAACCTTAACATCCAAAAGAGAATTATGTAAATGGCTTTGACCTAGGTACTTAAGTGACTTCTATGAGTTGGAGCTGCAGTCTGTATCGGGGGCAAGAGGCTGGAGCATCCCAGAGATGAAGGGTGCAGGCCCCTCTCCACGGGAGTCCCACACCTCAGTTGCCTACACAGGTCTCGGCTCTCCAAAGATCTACATTTTTGGAGGGATGCAGGGATGCCGGTTAAATGACCTGTGGCAACTTGATCTCGGTAGGTCGAACCTTTTGAGACAAATAACTACTCTAAAGTTTCACAACGCTTTACTTTTTTTTTTTTTTCTTGAATTAAACAGTGTAGACATTTTTGCATCTATGTGCTTTTGAAAAATGAGACGCATTATTTCTTTCCTGTTGACATTAGACACAATGGTTTGGTCGATGTCTGATACAAGGGGAACCAAGCCAATTCCCAGAAGTCTTCACTCTGCCAATGTCATAGGAAACAAGTAAGGAATCCCTCATTGTTTGTGTCACCTCTTTTTAGAAGTGGATGTATGGCTTGTATGTGACACCTGACCACACTGACCTTTTTACAAATTGGAGTGCGTCTGTCTGTCTGCAGGATGTTTGTGTTTGGAGGTTGGATTCCTGTTCCAGAGTCAGGCAAACACAGTGCCTTAGGAACTGAATGGATCTGCACAAACTCCTTAAGTGTGCTTAATTTAGGTCAGTGCTTCTCACTAAGCATATCCAACACACTTGATAGGTGTTACATTTTTAGGAGAGCAAACGTCATCATTTATTTAGACATTTGATAAAGTAGATCACATTTGTTAAAAATAATTAATTCTCTAATTGAGATAAAAATACAACAGTCTGACCAAAAGTTTTTTTTTTTTTACAAACATTAAAGCTTTTAATGTTGTACTGTATGTTATGTGTCTTTTGAACCCTTTACCATAATAAAAGCACTGGTCTGACTTAGGAGGTAATGCATCTTGTATGTAATTAGGCCCATGGGGGCGAGTTCATAGCTGCCATGTTCTTCTATCACAGACAGTATGAGCTGGCAGAACGTGGGCCCAGATGAGCAGGATGATATTGAGTCCCAGCTGCAGAGCCAGGGACCACAAAGTGATGACCCATATGCCTGTAGACCTAGAGCCAGGGCCGGCCACTGTGCTACCACAGTTGGGACCAGACTTTACATCTGGAGTGGCCGGGATGGATACCGTAAGAGCTGGAACTACCAGGTCTGCTGCAAGGACCTCTGGTATTTGGAGACAGGTGAGGACTCGTGTTTAAATGAGTGTCAAAAAAAAAAAAACTCAAGTTGATGTACCCCTCATAACACCTTTTACTTTTACTTAAGATCGGCCAGCCAGCCCAGAGCCAGTGTTACTCATCAAATCCACAGTCAGCATGCTTCACGTGGCATGGCGCCCCCTGGCGGCAGCAGACGGCTATATCCTTCAGATTCAGCCTGTGTGCCCTCCTGCAGCCAGTGATCCACCAGCCAAACCTGTCAGTGCAGCTGAAACAGATGGGAAGGATACAGATCCTGCAGGTGGGCAAGCAACTAGTTTTTAAAGGCCCAGCACAGGGCATAAGAAAATAAGCAAAAGAAAATTATTTAAGCACAGAAAAAATGCATAGATGAATAAATCACATTTATCAGGATGTGTACTACACAGCAAAAATGTTCCCTTTTTCTCTTCTCAGGCGTACATTCTCTTCAACCTCAACATGAAGGAAGCACAAACAGAGGAGAGGTACATGTGACTTGCATGTGACATTTAAATCACTAAATGAAATACATTTGGTTTTAACACTATTTAAACAGAGCAATAACTATCAAAACACTGAATTTGGTTTTGTTAGTGCAGATTTATGTCTTATTAATTCATGCTGTCCTATGACTGAAGAAATGTACTTGGACATATACTCACTGGCCACTTTATTAGGTACACCTGTACAATCTAATGCAATCCAATACAGCAGTTCTGCCATGAAATCTACTTTTACAGTGTTTTAAGTTAAAACTGTCAGGTGATAATTCTACCCTCTGTTTATTATTGAGGTAATCGAGAGTGGTGCAGTTGTCCTGGAGTGCTTTATATTAAGAGATGGTTCTAATGTTTTGGCCACCCTGTTTAAAATCTAATTAACTTCTGTGTCATCAATTCCCTGTTGCACAGCTCGTTTACAGTCAGTGTTTGCTGGCTGTACAGTACTTTCATAAACTGTTGCAAATCTATGACTGTTTGGCATTTTATGCTGCATCTGCGTTGGAAACAACCCTGATCCTGGTGGTGTGGGAATCAAGATGATCCTGATTGCTCATCAGGAAATTTGTGCAAAGTTTCTGGCACAGTCTAATGAAACTAAAAGATTATCTCTTGGCACCTTGATTATAGTGTCTTCAATTGGTTGTACTTGTACCTCATTGCCAAATGACAAAATGTCAATTTCTCTCTGGATTTTAGGTTGTTTCAGTACAGCAAGACACCTTGGTGAAACCCCCCTGTGGCTCTGCAGAGGGTCCAATGAACACTTGGAGGAAACTTGGAGACACTTACCCTAAAGACTACAGTAAGTTGTGTTGTCTGGTGAAAGAAGTATTGTCCTTGTTGTATTGTCTTTACAGCTATAGGGAAACCAAAGGAAGCTTTTGCACTACAGCCGTGGTTTTGTCTTGGTCACATCACCTAACAAGAAGTCTCCAATCAATTCAGATTTACTGTTAACCCCACTTTGACCCACTTGTTGTTAAAAAATCTTTGTATTGGTTTTAGCTGCTGGACAGGAGATGTCAGCAACACAGGTCAGCAGCTCATCCCAGCATCAGTCAGGTAATAACGATACTCAAATGTCAGCGATAAACCAGACTGCAGTAAGTTAAACCTTTTAGCTTCAGTGTTCTTTTCCTTTTGACAGAAAAACAACCTGGTCCAGCTGATAAGATGGGAGATTTCTATGCCCATACAAATCAGGTTAGATCCACTTCCAAACTATAATGATTCTTTCTTTAACTTGACTTGGTTTGAACTGGGACTATAAAACTGTCACCACCAGGTGGAGAAAATGTCAGAGGAAGCACCGTGGTTTGATGTTGGTGTGCACAAAACACTCTTCTCAGAAGTCACTCACTACTTTCTTCCTGCTGACAGTGAACAGGTAACAACCCCTGTCAGCAACCGGCCCCTGAATATTAAAGAGGTAAAAGCCATTTAAAGTGAGCACTAATTAAGATGCTACAAAGCTGTAATTCAACCCATTTCTAATTTTTCTTGGTTGTGCACTAACACACGAGGCGTGTATCCATTCTTTCTTTCTTTTTTCCTTCTTCCTCAGCCCTTTTCCCAGAGGAAGCTGCCAGGGCCTCAAGACTACCAGGGTAGAGATAAGAAAGGGTTGGAGCCAGGTCAGATGTACAGGTTTAGAGTTGCGGGAATCAACTCCTTTGGCCAGGGTGACTTCAGCCCAGTGAGTGAGTTCAAGACCTGCCAGCCTGGTTTCCCTGGAGCGCCCTCTGCTGTTAAAATTACTAAGGTGACAGAAATTAGCTAGGGAATGTGGGGAATTTATGGGTGGGGGGGAAAAAGAATCAATTTACAAATGGTAAGACTTGTTTTGTGATGATGTCGACAGACCAAAAAACGAACTCAATGTTGAGGACAAGTTGCAACACGCACCCACAAAAGCCAGTGCACAGATGCTGTGGTTAACTTGTTCCTCATCTCTATCTTAAGTGCAAATATTAAAGCAGGCAACATTTTACTAATTTTACTTCAGAACAGACACTCAAACTATGTTTGTTTTTACCAGAAAGAGCTGTGATTTTTGACAGTACATTATACTTTATATAGTTTATAAAATATATGAATCCCCCCCTTTTTTTTTTCTTTTCAATTTCCTTTGTTTATGGTGAGTACAGTTGAATACATTGCACAAAATATCTTTAAAAAGCTGCATAATCATTTACAAACTGTTTTCTGCTGCTTTTCTGATAGACCCTTATCAGAGCCGCTAGAAGCCCAATTCCAAAAAAAGTTGGGAGGATGTGTAAAACATAAATAAAAAAACAATGCAATGATTTGCAAATCTCATCAACCAAAATTATATTTACTATAGAAGATAAACAACATATCAGATCTTCTTTGCATAATACTAACTAAACTAAATGTGTAGATTGCACAGGGATTTCTGGAAGTGCTCCTGAGCCCATACAGTGATGTCCAGTAGAGAATCAGACCTGTTTTTTGATGCAGTGCCTCCCGATGGCCTGAACATCACATGCAACCAGTTTTGGCCTTGTCCCTTGCTCACAGAGATTCCTCCTGATTCTCTGAATCTTTTGCTGATATTATATACTGTAGATGGTCGGATCTTCAAAGTCTTGACAATTTTACATTCAGGAACATTTTTCTGAAATTCTTCCAGTATGTTTACCCACAGTTTGTGACAGATTGGTGAACCTCTGCTCATCTCTACATTTGAGAGGCTCTGCCTCTTTGAAATGCTCCTTTTTATACCCAGTCATGTTACTGACCTTTTGCCATATCATCTAATTTGTCAAATGCTCCATTTGGTTTTGATTTGTGGCAATTACTTTTCCAGCCTTTTGTTGCCCCTGTTCCAAGTTTTTTTGAGATGGAAAATATGAGCTCATTTTGAATTGAAATGCAGCAAATCCCAATTCAAAATGAGCTCATATTTTCCATGAAATGGTAAAATGTCTGTTTAACATCTGATATGATGTTGATGTTCACTGGAGTAGGAGCCCAAATATCATGCAATTCTTTCTTTTTATTGAATGTTGTTTTGAATAAAAAATAGTCATGAATTGAATCGGTACACCAAGAAGATGGGTCGATCAGAGTCCCACCTAGTGACAATTGACAAGTCTGATAGTCTGAAAAACTGTAAAATCTTTTGCAGGCCAATGATTCAGTGCACATAACATGGGAGGCTCCATCCTCTCCATCAGGCCGGATCCTTGAATATTCCATGTACTTGGCAGTGAAGAAAAGCCGCTCCACCAGCTCAGAACGCCCGGGTCAGATGGCTTTTATTAGGATCTACCGCGGTACCAAGACATCTTGTTCAGTTAGCTCTACCCACCTGGACAACGCCCACATTGACTGCTCTGCCTCTAACCGCCCAGCTGTTGTCTTCCGCATCGCAGCCAAAAATGAGCAGGGTTACGGCCCGGCGACACAGATCCGCTGGATCCAAGGTAGAGGAACGTAGACTTTTTTTTTGTTGTGTTTTCTAGTCATGTTATGGATAGATGGTAATCAGATTTTTCAACCTCCATGTGTTCTTTTCGTTCTTCCCTCAGATCCCAGTAAGTTTCGAGCATCTGCATCTAAAGCAGACTGCAACACAGAAGCTGACCAGGATGGTGCTGACAGGTAATCAGGCAAACTTTTTTCCTCTTACTTAAAAAAAACAACTTTATTTTATTATTATTTTTTTTTTTTTAAATTGAATTCCCCTTTTCTCTCTTGCAGCTCCAGCTAAAAATGTGGTCCTGGATGTCACATTTGGGGAAAAACACTGCACTCAGGAAGTTGGCAGTGTACACCACTAAGACGTTGTATAATAATTCCTAGGTAGTTCAGTTTTGGTAATTTATTTTTGTATGTATTTAATTATTTCCCTGTAAATAGATACACATTTACACAGGAACTTTAATACTTGGCTATTGTAGTTAACATGTAAAGTGATGTAGACCCAACTACCACCACTAATTCTAATTAGTTTAAAGATTTTAAACTCTGTAAAAGTTGGATGTGCCTTCACTTCACACCCCCAATCCCACCCCCACGCGTTACATGCCATTGTTAATGAAACACAGGTGGGAAGGTGCATTCATTGCCAGTGTACGCTTTTACAATCGCCTCGACGCTGTTATCTAAATATTGAAATGTGTTTTTCAGTGATCATATTACCGGTTTTACATTTAATTTTACATGTTTGTGTATTTTGTCATTGTACACAGCCATGTTACATTATCTGTATCAATTACATTTCTTTAACATTTGATTTATGATCTTTGATTTCTATTGGCATTATGAGAAGTTAGTCAATTATAATGTATCATTTAGTCCAATTGTTTTCATGTACAAAAGTTAGTTTAAAATGAATAAGATCCTTAATCCAGACCTATTTCTTTAAAAATAATGCAGCATTACTGCAGTTTCTCACATTGATTTAATATAACTTACCACAGTTGATACAATTAATTATAAAGACATTCATGAAGGTCATGTGTTAAAACTATTGGCCTCTCATTTTATGCCCATGTAGTGTAAATACAATGATGGTTCACTTCATTACAGTGAAGACATCTCTGAAACCAGTGCTGCATGATGAAACTGAACAGGACTAGACTGAACTTTATGTGATAACATTTTGTTGAACAATCTGAATGTAGCTGTATATCGGTCTGTTGTAAGGCTTTGCACATTTGTTTTTATATTCTTCATTCGATTTTCAGTCCCCTGTGATAAAATACAATTGCACTAGTAAAGTAATGACTTATCTGAGATATGACTGATCTAAAGCAGTTGATGGGTTGGTCTGACCATTTAATGGATTCACCGCACAGTACACTTCTGGGTGCCATTGATCTTTGTAAAATAATTCAGATTGAGAAATGCAAGGCTGTCTGTATCATGTGAACATGTGTACTACGTGATGATGGCAAGCTGCCGTGCACTGTATAAAAGGGGCTTTGGACACAGGACACAGATTTAGAAGTGATGCGCTTTTAGGCTTTTCCCAGCTATTAAACTGGGTTCCGATGAATCTCTGGAGCTTTGTTTTGCACGTGCCCTACTGATACAATAAAAACCTAGTTAAATATATAATTTTTACTTTCGTGAAAACTGACCATGGCTTACACATTTAGGGAGAAGTATTGGATATAAACATAAAATACCGTTGAAGTAAAGATTTAGTGAAGTGTGTGTTAGTTGCTGAATGAAATGCATTGTGGGAAGGCAAATCCCGTGATCACACAGTTTGTAGTTCATAGGTTCGCTAGCTAGCGCTGGCTAGCAAATAGGAGAACAGAAAAAAAAAAAAAAAGTCCAGGTGTAATTAAGGGTAAGTGGCGTCAGTAAGGAACCTACTCGGGTATGTGAATCAATCGACGTTGCAGTTTGCTGAACTTTAAGCCTTGGTTTGTAGTTGGTTGGACTCCAAAAAGACTCTGGGTTGTGTTTAGCTTGTGCTCAGTAACGCATTGTTGTGCTTGGCAAGTTGCTGCGTTAACAAATGTTGAAGGCAGCCGTGTAGTTGTTGTTCTCTTTGGTTCAAACTGTGGTTGTTTGCATTTACTGCCGAGAAAACCAGTCTGAATCGTGCCACTGCCAGTTTGTTGTCCAGACTTAACGTTGCTGAGGAAATGTTAATAGCAGGGGATGTCCGACAAAGGACGCACTATGGTAGCTAGCTTGCTAGCTAGCGTAGTATGTCGCGGGACAAAAAGCGCGATATTCAAAAACCGTTCAAACCGATTACGAGACGTAAGTTGGATTAATTGGTATCTAAATTATAATCAGCTGGTTTGGACCCAGGTGCTAAACCGGGTGTCTCCACCTTAACGTTAACATTAGTAGCTTGTTATTGTCAGTAAACCACAGCCCCTGCAGTTTGGTTTGCTTTTATGACACGAAGCTAGCTTTGCAGTGACAGCGTGGGGTTGTTGTGTTCATGTATTCCGAACGTATGACACTGGTCTAAGGATTCAGACATAGGCCGATTGCCTGATTACAAGTGGCTGAAGTGGTTTAATAGCTGCAGTCACAGACGGCGTATTCACAACAGACCCAGCAGCCAGGGAGTAAAGCTAAGTAATCACTTGAGATTGATTAAGAGACTCGTCTTGACTGCAAAGCAGTTGTGATTTTAACAAGTGGCTGGGGGACTCTTCTCAAACCTACCATGGTAACTGACAACAAAGCCGGGCCAGATTTGTGTCCTCTTCAAGCACCATACTTGAGAGTGCAAGCAGTTTTTGTCACTGTTTAATACCTGAAGACTTGCTCACAATCATCATTCGTTTTTTGGATACAGACAGAGCAAGTGCCTTGCTTCGTTTACCCACAGTTTTCCTCTCCTCCTCTCTTTCCTTTTTGAGGTGAGATGACCTCCTCTGCTCTTGGCCAGTCGGCTGCTCTCCTATCGAACCTGCAGCCTGGGATTGGGAAGTCTGCAGCCATGCTGGGGCTGTCTGCTGGGCTGGAAGGAGCAGAGATGGAGCTGCAGAAGATGCTTATTGATGAGAGAATGAAGAGTGAAAATCACAGGACCAACTACCAGACACTAAAGGCTGAAAATTCTAGGTAAAGCCAAAGCGTTTTTTTTGGTGTTTAGTTAGTAGATTCTTTAAGATCAAGAATTATAAAAAAAACACTGACAGAAATTCTACTGTGTAGAAAATGGGAAGTCATGGTAGAAATTATCTCTTGATATCCAACAAAATACCAACACAACCCATATATTTTAGGTGTGTGTTGGTACTTTGTCATTCCCTTAGGCCAAATATCTTCTTTTTGCAGCTTGCAGGATGAGTACATCCGGCTGCAGGGTGACCTGAAGCGTCTGCTGAGCGACAAGCAGGCTCAGCAGGAGAAACAGCAGCTGTTGCTGGCTGAGCTGCGAGGAGAAATACTGGACAAAACCAGGGAGCTGGAGGAGCTTCGGCTGCAGGTACAAGAGCTTTGGAGGGGAGAAATATTTTAAATAAAAAAAGTAAATTGTAAGACATGTTTACGTCCTGATTTTCTAAAATAGCTTATGTGTAATCACATTGATGACTTTCTGGATATGTTTGTGTTTGTTAAACAGGTGATGACCCCTCAGAGACTGGAGTTGCTCCGAGCTCAGGTGCAGCAGGAGATGGAAGCTCCAGTCAGAGAGAGGTTCAACAAACTGGAGGAGGTCTGCCTCTGTATTTATTTATTTTTTTTTAGAGTGGCATTGATTGCCTTTAAGAATTATTTAAAAATATGCTCTTTGGGCTATCTTTTTTTCTGCCTGATTGCTCCTTCGGTCCTCTCAGTGATTATGTCTATACTTGTGGCTCTTTACAGGAGACGGAGAAGTACAGGTCTGAGTACAACAAGCTGCGGTATGAGTACACCTTCCTTAAGACCCAGTTTGACCACCAGCAAGATGAACATGCTCGTATCCTTGAGGAGCGGAGGATTCGTTACGAAGCAGAGGTAGCGTGAGAGTCCATTTCTGTAGTTTAGTATTTTACTAAGATTCTGAATCATAATGTCAAGTTGTTGTGATTCACTAAAATCAGGATAATTTCTTATATATTAAATGAGATTAAACCTATTTAATATGCTGTTGTGTAGATCTCTCGTCTGGAAAAGGACAGGGAGGGACTGGTGGCTCAGTACCAGGGTTCTGACCCACTGCGTGATGGGAAACGAGTGGAAGGTCTGCTGAGAGAAAAAGCCCAGCTTCACCTGCGGCTGAAGGGGTTGGAGGCAGAGGTGGCTGAGCTTCGAGCTCAGAAAGAAAACTCAGGTCAGCAGGCTGAGAATGTGCAGCGTATCCAGATCAGACAGCTGACAGAGTCTCAGGCTGCAGTAAAGTCACTGGAGGTGAGACAGCAGACATCGTGTTGTCTCCTGCATCTGTTTGTTTTTTTTTTTAAGCCTAACAAAGAAATCAGTTGTTGGGTTTAATTGTTTGTTGGGTTGACAGGCGGAGCGCCAATCGTTGCGTCTACAGATGGAGCGGAAGGAGAGTGAGCTCCACCTGACGCACGAGCAGAACAGCCAGCTCACTGGACGACTGAACAAAGCTGAGAGAGAGGTCAACTCCCTCATGTGTCAGGTATGTAGCTTGTTGACCTCTGACCTTGAACTCTAACATGTGACCCACTGAGCTGCATTTCTTACACCGTTTTTGTTCCAAAATGAATTGATGTTTGTGTCTTATGATTATCAATGTAATTTTTCTTACTGACACTTTTGCTCAGACTTGCATATAAATCTGTTTTCAAATCTGGTCAGATCTTGTTTTAAGTCACAACAGTGAACAAACTTTGTAAACTAAAAACTTAAATAAATCCCAGGGCATTCCAAAAGGTTCACATACTTTTTGGTGCTAGAGGACTGTTTGGACAGAGCTAAGAAACAGGAAAAGTATAGTAAATGTACTTTTAAAATATCTTTACAAATATAGTGATTAGCACAAGGGAAAGATTAAAACATTAAACACTTCAAAAGTCATAGTGTGTTTAAATCAGTCACTTTCCCACACTGTTGGGGATCACACACGCACACAGAAAAGTCAGAAAGTGTTTTCCATCACTATACAGTTTAAATCTGTGCTCCACGCTTCCAAAATAAGTCCACTCTTCTGCTGCATATATACGCAGATTTCCAGTAAGTGTATGTAAGCGTTGTTCCCTGATTACCTGTGAAAGCAGATTTCTTTTGAGGACCCCGGTTACTTAAGTGCATGTAAACGCAGTCATAGGTCATGTTAGAAACGGCTGCACTTCCAGCAGCTTTCACTGTCTGTGATACCATGTTATTATGTTGTTGTTGTTTTTTTCGATTTTCAGATAGAAAGCTTGAAACATTCACACAAGCTGGAGGTGGCCAGCATCAAACTGGAGTGTACCCATTCTAAAGGAGAGGTGGAGCAGGAAAGAGACACACTGCAGAGACAGAATGATGGTATGAATCTCACACACAAATGCGCAAACATAGAGCAGTAAACTCTTTACAAGCAGTGAAATAACCTTAAGTCCCAACTTTCTGTTTGGCTCTGTTTATTTATTTTTGATTTGTATTAAGTGCTTTGTGTTGTTACCCTGTGGTCCTATATAGATTTTAATTTCTCAGTTGTGTTCATTGTTTGTACATCTAAATTCTCTCTGTGATGGTAACACGTGTGTTTCAGGTCTGTTGACAGATGTGGAGGTGCTGAAAGCTACAGTGGAGCGACACAAAGAAGTACTGATGGAGAAGGAGAGGGAGATGGCGAGGAAGGTGCAGTCTGCACGGGAGGAGGAGTTACACAAAACCGCAGCCTTGCACGAGGAGAAGTGAGAACCGCCTTTGTATCTACCACTTTTACAGTATAATGATGTGTAAATTTTCACCCGAGAACATTTTGTTTTTGTAAGGTTGGAGTTGGAAAATCGTTTTGCAGCACTAGAACAGCAGAGGGTGTTGCAGGATGCCGCAGACGAGGCCCAGAAAGCAGAGTTGGAGGAGCGTCTTCATGTCTCTCAGCAAGGAGAAGAGTCAGCCCGCAGAGAACTGCACAACCTGAGGTCAGCGTGGTGTTAAATCTTAAGCATTACATAATTCACACAGCAGCATTGGGTGGAGGCAAGAATCAACTGAACTAAGTGGTGACTGCCTCCGAGCTCTGAGATTTAGATACATTTAAATGAAATAACATTAGATGAAAGCAGTGTGAACTGATAAAACTCCTGTGCCAGCCAAAACTCTGTGGTTGACTGTGGAACATTATTGAAACATTTTAATTTCCCTTTCACTCTCTCTCTCATTTCTGTATTTGTAGTCAGTTCACTTCATTATAGGGAACACAAAGGGAAAAAGTAAACGGTGTCAGGCTTAAACATACCCTGCACTTTTATTTTTTTTTTAAATAGCAAGCACATCACGGTAAAATATTGTCGTGGTTTTTATTAGTATAAAATGTACGGTATTTATTTTGCTTCACTCAGAGCCAAACTTCAACAGCAGAGCTCTCAGCTTGAAGAGCTGGAGAGACAGAAAGCAGAGATTGCAGAACTACAGCAGGTAAATTCAATAAGATAAAAGGTTTACGAGTCCTGCAGCTTAATCGAAATGTGTGCTCAAAAATTTGTTTTATCCAACAGCAGAACCAGGATCTGCATGTCCAGCTGGGGACACGGTCACACTCTGGAAGTGACCTGATGGAGACAAACCAGTGCCTGAGAGAAACATTGGACAGAGTCAGGGAGGAGCTAAGAACAGCCCGAGCCCAGGCTGAGAAGAGCCAGCATGAGGCGGAGAGGTACGTCTTAGTGATCTGTTCCCAGATAAACTGAAATACAACAGACTGGTTGACCTGATGCCTGAATTAACCTGTTGAAAATGCTTGTGCTCCTCCTGCAGAATGGTGGAGGACTGTCGAGTCGAATGGTTGGGGGACAAACACAAGCTGCAGGAGCGAGAGGCTGAGCTGCAGCAGAAATACACTCGGGTCAAAGATAAACTGCAGAGAGCAGCGGTGGCCCAGAAAAAGGTACTGCTGGTTTTGATAATACCACCTTTAATTTTAGGGTTTCAGGAACAAGTAACATTTTGGCTATTTATATGCATGGACACACAGGTTTGTGTTGTTTTCTCAACTTTATTTAAAACATGTTAACTCAGTCTAATTGCTTTGTTTCACGTGTGTAATGGGGGCTGCTAATCAGCTCAGAGTTAAACATTGTTCAGTTTGCAATAGTAATGAGACTATTGGAGGCTGAACATAATGTGTATGTGTTGTAGAGGAAAACGCAGACGGAGCACAAAGAGAAGAGACTGCAGGATAAGATCCAATTGCTGGAGGCCAAGATTGAAGAGCTGGAGCTGGGAGCTGCTGCAGCCAAAAAGTAAGTTACCAAGCTGATGAAATTGAATCTTTGCATTTCACACATCAGAAAACTATCCAGCTGGTCTAGTGATGACTTTCTTCCTACCTTTCTCTAGACGTTTATCCTTCTCAGAGGAACAAGCTCAACTAAGCAGACGACTGAAGGAGCTTCAACGACGCCACAACGAGTTTCGCCGCCTCCTATTGGGGGGCCAAGGTTCATTCAGCGCTGGCCCTAACTTCCTGTCCTCCTCACCCACCCCCTTCCTCCTGCTGCGGTCTGAGGGGCCATTATCCAACATACCAGTAAGTACATGCAGTGAACAAACATTTGTGTGGGCATCTACTGTAGATGAATGATAAGTGTAAATAGACCAGGGTTTTTACCCACAGCAGCAGGAAGTGAATAAGAATGAAACAAAGTCTTCTGCTTTGTCTTTACACAGTTAAATTAAGACTAGTGTGCTCATTAGGATTGTCAACTGTGTTATAAGCACCTGCCAGACTTCAATGGTTAAAACACAGTGAGAAGCCCCCACATGTGTATGTTCACAGCATAACCCACCAAGCATTCTCACAATTTCATAGAGCTGTTCGATAACACAGTGGTGCTCATGCTGCAGGAGGAGCAGCATCACAGGGAGCTGTCTCTGCTGCGTCAGCGGCTGGAGGATCTGGAGAATGCACAGCAGCAGCAGCTAGTGGAACTGGGATCTCTGGTACACAGAGATCAGGACGCCACTTCTCAACCTGTCCTCTGACATCACCTCACTCCGCAAACCTTTTTTTGACTAAGTGGAGTCGGGGGGGGGAAAGATCATGAGTCCTCAGGGTTTGCATAAAGGGTTTTATACATAACAATCACAGCACTATACAGTTTGAATTGCACAAAATTTTGTCCTGGGTTTGTTTCTTTAATGCTTATCCTCTGCAAGTACCAGGAGATGATAGACAGTTGCCACTCGTAGCCCCACGGGGTTTAGTTCCAGGAGCAGCTCTTCAATCCGTCAAACTGATTCTTTACCTGCTGTAGTTGCTCTGTCAGCTCAGCAGAAGCTCCATTCTGGTCCAGCTTCTCTTTTATCTGTGGAGACATTGAAACACATGTCAGTTTTTGAAAACATTAAGCTGTTTGTCTTTAAACAAAAAGGCAAATTAATTTTGTAGTAAGAAAGTTTTTATATTGTTTTGATCATGAAAAACTTTTTCAGGGTTGACTTCTTAAAAAAATGTGCCAGAAACAGGAAATGGCTGCTTAGTAAGCAAAGACACAATCAGAATACTTAATTTCATTTCCTCTACACAACATGGCTTATGTGAATGGTACTTTCACTGCTGTTATTTCCTGCCAACCGCTCATAGCAGAAACTATCAGTATAAATTCATCTTTGCTATTGTGTTCAAATTTGTCACCCTAAGCAGCAAGTTCGAAAAAGAAGCCAAGCAATTTAACTTTTTGTAATTAAAAATGAACTACTGACCTCTGTGAAGTATTTTTGGATGAATTTGTAGAGCTCTTTAAGGGCGCCTGCTTCGTTGAACTCATTCTCATGTTTCTGAAATTAAAATAGTTGGTCTTCATATTCATTGTGTGCACCTTGTAAAAGTAATTTTGTATTGAAATACATGTTACCTTTGACTCCTCGTTCAGGAAGTCCTTGAACTCAGAATCTGTGATTGATTGTTCTCTAATTCTTTTGTAGTACATCTTCACTTCCTGCTTGAACTTGGGAATATCTTTGGCATAGAGGAGCTTGTTGGTGGGTGCATACTGGAACATAAAAACATTCAAAGGTATCCTAACTATAAACTTCATTTTTGGCATGAATATGGTAAACGACATTTTCTGGTAAGACATTTGGTCTACCTTTCCAAGTTGGGTCTCACTGAGGGAGAAAGAGTCCATGAAGGCCTGAGCAATGACAGACAGACAGCCGTCCAAATGTGGCGTTTTCTCCATATCGAACACAAACTGGGGGTTTTTCAGGACATTGACCCAGAAGCGCAGAGGCAAACTGCAGAGCAAGCAGAACAGGTGGCACATTATTATTAGACATAAACCTCGGTTGTTCTGACTTTTGTGTCCATGCTTTTCACCCTGCCATACCTGTTGGTCTTCCAGATATGCAGAACATCTGGATCAGTGATCTTCATGTTGTCTGCTTGAGCATCCAAGAAGTCAAAGAAGTATTTGACAGCAAGTGGAGCTTTGTTGTGTGGCATCCCCCAGATGGATCTGAACAGGTTCTCCACAAACGAGTGCACCGCCACCTTAAAGAGAAGAAAAAGTCATGTCATCTCTGCTGGCCTGAGAATTTTAAAACTCCAAAAAAGAGAGAAAATTTAATTATTAAAAGCAGGTAAAGCTAGAGAGCAGCCAAGGAGATAATTTAAGTGTATTACTTTCAATCGCCTCCCTTCTAAAATAACAAATGCTCCACCTCAGCTTTGTTCCTCATCAAATTCCTGTCTACAAAGAAAATAAATGTGACACTTGGTGTCATAGAGAGTTCGAGCTCACAGTGTGAGCGCTACTGCAGATAAAAATAACCGCGCAAGACACATTGTGGTATCAGTTCTGTGTTGGTGCAAGTTGGCTTGAATAAACCAGTTCCTCTTGCCTTGGTGGAGAGCAGCTTGGTGAGGTGCACTTCCTTCAGTTTTAACTTCTTCCTCTCTGGGTTCTTTCTCTGGTCCTCCACCACATCAGGATCAATCTGCAGTGAGAAGACACCAGCTATCAAATGTGTTCAAAGTGAATCCAAGGTGCTTTTCATTATTCCTGAAATTGTTGAATAATAATGTGTTTACCAAGTGGAAATATTTTCCAGAGAAGTTTTCATCATCTAGAGAGAAAAACAAAACAAGTTGTCATAAGCAGAATAATGTTGCTACTTATTTGCAGGAATCTTTTTGATTGTGATTTTAAATGTATTAGATATAATATACAGCTCTAATTAAAAATAAAAAAAGAGATTATCTGCAACTGATCCTGTCTTTACTATGTTGTTGGGCAAATGATAAAAATAAAATTCACATCAACTAGAGAAATGGCGGCAATAGAACAAGGGAAGGAAAATCATGTAGAGAAACTGCACTAGTGCATTTCTCTCACTGGGCCAGACAAGGGGTCCACCCTGAACAGTTTCATCTCAGAGCCAACACACTGACAGACAACCATTCACACTACGGGCATTTTTGGAGTCACCAATTACCTTACACACAGGTCTTTAATACCCTGGGGAGAAGGTGCAAACTTCACACACACAAAGGCCGCAGCCAGCAGGAAGTTTCGAACCACGCTTAAAACTTCCTATAAATGGTACTGTCAATGTAAAAATAATTTGAATATCTAAAGAAATGTAATTCAAACTAAGTGTCCCATACAGTCAGAGATGCTCTTAGAAAGTAAAATTATGCAATCTTATCTATTGGTGGGATATGGCTTAATAAAACCCTTTTTACGCTTTCCAGTAAAGGAGATGGTTAAAAATAAAAGGCCTTCATTGAATATAAGCTTAGTACAGCAATGTGAATGAGCACGTCCTCAGGGCATCCTGACACAGTGAGCACCACATTACAAAGTTCTCTGAAAAGGCAGTGTTACATCCTCGTGCTATATGGAAGAACAATGTCCTCTAACATCGGGAGAGATGCCATGTCCTGGCAGAGCCCCTTTCCCACATCAGCTTCCATGCTCTGTGAGGCTTTTTCATTTGTTTTAGGGAAGCATTTTTTAAAAATAGCGGCAAACTTCAAACAACAGTCCCCCCATGTTTTCTACTTTTCAGGCTTTTTTTTTTTTTGGTCCCTAAAGGGACAGAATGTTAAGTACACAACATTTACTGACAGTTAAATGTGTCTGTGTCCAGAACGTTCTAATGAAGCAGATCACAGTAAACCACATTACCCACACACTACTACTCTAGAAAATACTCCACTCTAGGTCATGTTGCTCAGGTGATGCCATGTGAAATAACACATGGCATCAAAATGCCCAAACCTCCAGCAACAAGAAAACTTCCCAACATGTGGAGATGTTTCAGAGTTTATTTAACAATATCTTTGATCTCAGCTCTTACCCTTCAGACTTCCCTGTGGGCTTAGAGGAGCGTGGTTTCTCTTAGAAAGCACTTTGATTGTGGCTCCATCAGGAATCTACAAACAGAGAGATGTGATAAAAAGAAATGGTTATGATTAGAACAAGATGAAGACAAGGAGATGAAGTGTTGCAAGGAGATGAAGTGTTGCACGTAGCCGAGCTACGTGTTATAAAGAGCTAAATATATACACACCTTTTTCCCGTTAAAAATCATTAATATTAGATGTGTGTTCAGTTTCATGGTGCTTGCTTTTATGGTTTGCATATGTGTTATGTTAAAACCACAGCCAACCATAAATATGTAAGTCTATACTGACCTAGGTGTTGCTGAAGGAAGGATGCAAAGCAGAAATCATCCTAGCTCAAGCTCACTATTGTTAAAACATAAAGTTCACCACAAATGCTTGGATGTTGCAAGAATTACCCCACTGAACAAACATTTGTGTTGTTTCTTGCTCAACTAAACGTGCATCAAGTTAAAGCACAGCTTTATGTGTAAATTACGACCAACACAGTCCAGACAACGAGAATATGATACTACTCCTGCAGGAGACTCTTTCCCAGGCTCTGATGCTACTCTGATTAATGATGAACACATGGTGCAAAATGATCTTATTATACAGCTATTACAAACCACTCTTTGTCCAGAGTGGACTTTTATATAAGAACTCTCTTCCTCTGGAAAATAGGAGGGAGCAGATGGGGATCAGCAGCTGCTCTGGACTGTAACATGTTTTTAACCTGGTGCTGATAGTAAAATTGTTACCTTTTGGCTTTGACCCCTGTCCGCTCCCTGAGATGCTGCAGATTGCGCAGGTTAAATAAGAAGTCTGTTGTCTACAGGAACTAACTGAGTCGACTTCAAAGTAAGAAAAGGAATAGTAAACGTCCGAGTCCCTAGGCAACAGCGTGCAAGCATGAGCCCACATCACGTTATCGGTCTTCTATTCTCCCACAGACCAACTGATGGGTCTTTGTTAGTGCTGTATCAAATTACATTAAATTTGTTGATAGTGAAAATACAACACACACCCCTGAAAATGCTTGTGTGCTAACGTTTTCTTGTTGCTGGGGACAACTTTTTTTTTTTTTGTCTTTTCAGCTTGTCCCCTGAGTTCAGGGTGGCAGTTTTTACGCCCAATGCCCTTCCTGCCGCAACCGTTCTCAATTTCTACCGGGCACCACGACACGTGGTTTGAAAGAGCGGTGGGCGGCCCCTCTCCCTACTGAGCCACCGCCGCCCCTAGAGCAACAAGAGTGCTGACAGAGAGTCATTTATAAATCTCAGTTGTAGTGGGCGGGTTTTGCTTTCTGTTAGATTTCCACGTCACCCTTGCGGCATAAGCAGAGAGCCCTAATTCCACTGGCACAGTTGTCACATTTCTCACCTTGTAGTGCTTGAGTGTGTTGAGCATCGTAACGTCCCCGATGACCTCTGAGCTTGCATCCACTTCCTCAAGGGGAAGAAAAGATGCATTCTTCTCATACTCTGGTGGGGAAAAAAGTTAAGAACTTGGCAAATTCATACTACTTTAAAATATTGAGTCTACCAACTTCTTGTGACGGATAATAGCCAAACATATCAAGTTAAAATAGCAAAAAGGAACAATAACATCCCTTCAATTACCAATTAGGACTATTTCCAGCTGTGGATTAATGCTCAATTAATCCAGCATCAGGATGAGGTCTGTGAGACTGACTTATAATAAATCCTGATGTGTTTCTAATGTTTGGAACAAAACATTGATAGAGAGAATTGATAAAGATAAAGTTACATTGTGTTTTATACTTGTTAGCACAATCACTTCATTGTTGGTTTTTATGATTTGATGAGAGGTATTGATAAACGTGATAACATAGAATCTCACCAGACTTCTCCTTCGCAGTGGCAAGCAAATTAAACCACTGATTAACAACTTCGATAAGACAAAAGATGAGGCTACAGAGACCGAGCTACACCCGCGTTACTGACCGATATTAATGTCTCTGATGGGAGTGGTGTAGGGGAAACCGAACTTGGCCTTGAAGGTGGACAGAATTTTCTCCTTGACCTGCTCTACTGTGTCACAGCTGAGGGCAAGGACCTCCAGTGGCTCGCTGACCTCCCCGTCACTGCCCACTGCAAACAGCACCTTCAGCTTCTGCAGAACCAAAAAGACGGACAAAGCTGACCCGCTGCATTTTATAACCGGCACGGCATTAAAACAACTCGCTCTGAGTCTTATTTCAACATCATTTCATTCAGGAGCTAACGTATCAAATCAGATGCACAGAATTCACACTAGACGCCTGAGTGAATCCTTGCCATACTAAAAAATGCACACAGAAAAACCACTGATGTTAACCTCGGTTTTCCTCTCTTGCATGCAATAAGTGAATTGAAGCCCTATCGAAACAACGGTTTCATTTGACAGCATCAAAACATAAGCAGATTCATCCCTCGTCTTTGTTGGAAAGAATCACTCAGCTGCAGGGATCGTTGAGGGGAAGTGTGGGTAATAAAAGACTTTCACAGTGGTACTCTATGGGCTGAAGTACCTTCAGTCCATTTCCTCTCCGTTTTGTGGGTAGTGCTCACGTCTAATGGAGACTGTTGAGCAAGTGCAAGACAGTTTGTTAGATTAGATAAAACCTTCATAACTGCTGTGTGTCGGTGGCACTGGTGCAGCAAAAGAGGAGTAGGTTTAAAACAGCAATATCACTGTCCCAGATAACCAGAAACTGAAAATAACATTTTCAGGGCATGCAAAATAAATCATACAGTGAAAATATCTTCACCACATGAGTTATTTTGCTTATACCACGTTGATGTCATAGGTTGTTCTGTGGTTGTCATTATTTAAACAGTGCTGTGACGTTACGCCTCAGCTTCCATTAAACCCGTGGAATGCAAATTATTACATTACACACAAAAAGTTTTAGTTGTATTTTTCTGTGCACGTCAACTCTAGCTCTGCCACAAACCCCGTTCTCTAATTTTTAATGTGAGTTTAATGTTTTATGATGAAACTTTGTCACTGTGCTGTTGTGAACGGAGTGTGAAGGAGATGAATATAAACACTAGATGAATCCATTGTGCTCGGATAAGTAGGGTGTGTTCACAGAAAGCCTGCGTGGGTTTTTTTTTCATGTGTTTAATCTAAGGTTCGCAAGGATGTTTCATTTCCTTGACATAGATGTTTTTGTTTAAAAACCCAAATTTGATGCATCTCATCACCAGAAGCAGCACATCACCCAGTCTATGCTGTGTCTCCCACTTTTAAAACAGTTTAAAAAAAAAAAAAAAAAAAAAAAAAACCTTTCCTCTGACCCCTACACATGGACATGAAATGTGACATTTCATTATTTAAATGTGACAAAATCTTTTTTTTCTTCTTTTTGGGATACGTGTCCAACAGCTGCAGTGGTTGAGCAAGTGTGCAGTAAAAAAACTTTCACAATGTGGGGATCTTCCTTTGCTAGGAATAGGTTACTGACCAACCTAAGGCTTTCGCAATCTGAAGTTTCCTGTCACCAAAGTGTACACATCTTTCATTGCTGCTCTCATTTTCAGTCTTCCTGTAAATAGCATGTTCGTTTTTTTTTTTTTTTTTTTCAGTTTCACTACCAAGTTTTACTAAGTTACTTCAATCTAGGCCATCTCTTAGCCTCCATGTATTTTCAGCCGTGGATTTAATTTGCAAATGTTTGAGACGTTAAATAAAGAGCCATCGTTGCAGACAAGGACAAGAAGCAGCGCTGCAACAGGTGGCACTGCCCTTTACTTCACTGTCCTGTGAACTGTTTCAGCAACATCTTTTTGTACGTGCAGAAAATGAGTTTTTTGAAATAAACTGAAACCCTGTCGAGCTTTAAACAGATGCTCCGTAGTGCTTCATTATTAACTGCTGTTAACGTTGAAAGAAGTTGAATATCACATAATCTATTTTGTTAACAAGTGTGTTTTGGAGATGCTGTGTATATAAACTTAGACACGGCATTAAGTGAGCACAGATTAACTGTTACAAAACCAGACCAAAAGCAGAACCGTGAATTAGGAAGTGCTAATGATTGCTTCCATGTCTTCCACATACAACTATTGTTTCTTCTTGTGGGTGTGTGCATGTTTTTACCAGTGGGCTGAAGTCCTGGGCCTGCCACAGCAGCCAGTCCTCACTGAGTGTATACAGAGCTTTTTCAGTCACACAGTCCACAGGTCCTTTGGCGATCTGCTGCGTGAGAGCGCTGACCATCAGAAACATATGCTGGCCGACACTTTCCTGTCCAAAATAAATTAGAAGGGGAAGTAAGTGGCCGATCCTTCTGGTTCATACAGATGAGAATGAGCATCATCACATGGTTTGCGTCACCATTACTAGAATTTAGTGCTGACACTTATGGATTAGATTGTCCTAGTTACAGTTGGTTTAAAAATGAATTAGAGCTGATTAACATAGCAAACTACAAAACTAATAACTCAGAATAACTCCTCTGACTGCACGACAGCTCTACAGAGCAGGTAACTAGTGCTGGGATCTCAGAAATACTCTAATAGGTTGTGACAATTTACAGTCACTGATAAACATACAACACAGAGCAGCAGTTTAGAGAAACAACATGACACAAATCATGACACAGTCCCTATCGCTATGACCTGTGTCGCATATCACAGAAATTAGGAAAGAGCCAACACCAAACAATTGTCTTGTACATATTGTAAAACAAATTTCATTTTAACACTGATTCCAATGCCCTATGTGGTGCAATTACAATTTTTTTCGTCAGTTCCCGTTTACTTCAAAGACTGTTATATCGACATACAAATTTCTCCAAGAGTTAAAATGAAAGAGGTGAGTCAGCGACTCTGACATGGTCAGCTGAAGGTTAGTTATATGTTCGCCATTGTAGTTTACCATTTGCCTCATGATGATGCTAAACGGAAAAAAAAGTTGTTATTATAGAATTCTTACAAAATTGCATTCTAATTCTGCCAAATACATTTTTGGCACAATATTTTAGTCTTAAGCAAAAAGGTAGATTCACAAACTCTATCACCAACCAGACATGCAGCAATGCTGCCAGCACTGCCAAAGGTTTGTCCAAGTAGCAGTGATTCAGGAAAGTGAGATGTGGAGCGTCTGGCTAAGGCACACGCCGTGGTTCAAATCTGGCTTTGCTGCATGTGAGACATCATCACTTCCCTGCTTCCTCTCTGCTCTCAACTAGCACTTATCTAATAAAGGCAGAAATGCAGAAAAAGAAACATGACTGAAAGAGATGTGGACAGACCCTGAGGAAGCCATAAAGGCATATCGACATCCAGTTGGTCAGCAATTTCTCCACCGTTGACTCAGTGCGTCGCAGCAACAGTTTGGGCTGACTGTTGCTGCTTTGCCGCATCAGAGCTCCCAGCAGAGCCTCCATCACCTCTGTCAGGTACGGCAAGTTGCTGTGGAGTGATACAGTCAGCAAAGATGCCAATGTGCATCTGAAACAGGAAAGAACAAATTGGGAGTGTGTAAGTTTAAGCATAGCACAACAAATAAGAGGAAGGAAATGTTGAGAAAGAAAGCGGTAACTGAATGGATGATGATGGAGGAGCTGCACAGAGAGAAAGAAACCGTTTTGCAAAGAATTGACAAAAGGATACGTAGACACAAAATGACCCCACAATATAAGTAAAGAAGAGACAGTAACTATATAAAAGAAGAAGAGCAGAACAGAACAAGACAGAAGGGTCAGAAAGAGCCAATAACACAGTCACATTAATCTTTAGAGGCAAAACATGACAAACTGACTTGTCTTTTATGGTGAAGCTCTTCTGTTCTTCCAGAGCATGCACCATAGATGTGAGGAAGAGCTGGTTCTGGATCAGCCTGGACAGGGCCTGGCAACACTCGTCGAGCTGAACCTTCACCACGTCCTGATCCCAGAACAGATACAACAAATTGTCACTGATGCCAAACTAATTATACAGACCTATCTACAATAAATACTTTCTTTCTGGTCAAACCTTACCTGACCAATGTCTTTGATACATGAGACCATCAAAGAGTCAGTCTGGGAAACAGTAACAAAAAAAGCCTGTTACTTCTGTTTACCGGGCAGCAGCAGTGTGTTTGACATTTTACTGGTATCAACATTTGCTTTTTTTCTGATCCATTGTACCTCAGGAAAAAAGATTCTGGAGGCAAAATGCTTATAGTCCAAAAAAGGGATTGCTCCAACATTTTCCATCAGATCAGCTTTCTCTGTCTGCATATCCACAAAACCTGCAGAGGACAGTTAAGTGACGCAGTTTCAATGGACTTCAGACCGGTTGAGTGAGACTAAATCTAATTTGGCACAACTGGAAAAAGACACTTTAAATAGTTCAAAAGCACACAGCAGAAACTTTTTAGGCAAGCGTGTTTAGACCACTGGACTGAAAGAGGTAGTGAAAATGGATGCTGGTGCTGCAGCTAACTAACACATCCTTACCACTGCAGACTCAAAGCTGATTACTGATGATGGCAAACGGGGCTCTGTTTGACACCAGCCAATTACGTTTGATAAATTCACCATCAGAGACAGGTTCAAGACATCTTACAGCAAAAAAAGTCTAATACCTTAGCCAGTGTGTGATAAGACTAAGTAGCTTATCAAGTACGATCAGAAAGTTTCTATTTTTTGAAACGGCAAAGTGGTTGCAATTTGACAACTAAGCTAGGAGACGACGATTTGTTGAAAACTAAAAAGAACGAAAGTTACAAATGGAAAAATGGTTATATATGTTGTGTACACATCCACAGTACAGATGGAGATAATGCTGCAGGAAGGAAGTTCCTATCAAGATTTTAATAAAAAAAAAAAAAAAACTGAAACCACAAAAACTGATATCCGGGAAATTCAAAACTAGGCAGTTCAGGAGACAGCTGTACAAATTCAAATATGTTTTTAACCTTAAGGTTATTTTACAGATGCATTGTGAGAATGTGTGACTGACCCTGTCTGATGTCTTTCCGGATCTCAAGCTCCAGGTCTTCCATAAACCTGTTCATCTTAGCAGTGAGCTTCTTCTGTTGGCTTCGGTAGAAAATCACACCCACTGAAAACCAAACAGATACTTATATAAAATTTCACACATTAAAAAAAAACAAAAAACTTTCCCTGTTAATGCTTGACCTATTTGTTAAAGTAGGTATAAGACGGATAATGGTGAAACCACTCAATGCAATGCCGTGTAATTACCAACAATAATGCCGGGTATCAGCAGGAGGACAACCAGCAAAAGAAGAAGCAGTAATGGTGATTTAGCCTGTAATGTTACCGTCTTTTCTCCATATTCTATCTGTGGGGGAAAAAAGAACAGCACAATACGTAAAAGGAATTTGACACAACAAATATACACATTTACTACATTATAAAGTATTATCTTTAATTAGTATTAATTTGGCTTGTTGTGACTGACAGATTTACCCTTAACTGCCGAAATGTACGACCAGGTGGGCTCTGAATTTCACATATGAAAGACTCTGTCTCATTACTGGTTCCTTTCTCCCGCATGAGGCAGGAGTACTGCTTTTCATCCTGAAGGCCCCACACTAACAGCTCTTCTTTTGTCATCTCCAGTTTGTCTGCCTTTTTCTGAAATGACACCAGAATCACCCGCTGACCTATGTATTCATGTCTGCTCATTTGATATTAAAAGAAAAATAAACAAAAAACTTAAATGCATTACCTGTAAGGTGATGCGCACATTGTTTCCTGTCCTTGTGGACGTGAAGCTGATGAACTCAGGTTCTGGGTAGTAGGTTAAGTTTGTGGAACAAACCACAGTCTTATTGGCTACTTTCAGAGAAACAGAGCTGGTAAAGATTCCCTCAGTGATTCCAGCTGCAGGTGTTTCATATGTTAGCTTCTGCAGCAAATTAAAGAAACATTTTATGACACAGATAACTTTATAAGGAATCGATAACAATGGAACACTGGTTGATGTAAAATCCGCATAATAATTTCATCGTCATATGTGCAGTAATGCAGCATTACATAATGTAAGATACAAGCTTGAGCACAGACCCACCTGAGAGTTGTGCTTTGTGGACTGTTTGACTTCCTGTGGGGCGTGGCTGTGTATGACCCCTTCCACAAAATCCAGGTGGGTTCCTGTCAATGTGATGTTCCTTGTACCACTGCAGGAAACAGAGAAGTAGCCAATCAGACAAGAAGAACTTAAATACATTCATACAGTTCAGTTCTTGTACTTAGACATTCAGTAAAGAAACCACTGTGTGTGTTAAAGCTCTCGTTCTTGTTGAGGTCCAAAAACAGAAGTAGCATTTAAGCTGTTGCTAAAAACGAGAAGTGGACTCTTTTGCATCTTTTGGGGAAGTGGCAGTCCCACCTCATCAGACAACCATCAGCCTGTAACTCTTTCTCAGCTTCTAACATTGTTTCCTATGATAAGACTCTGCAAAATCTACTGATTAGTGACACAACATTAACGGTAGGTCCAAATATAGCTTTATTCAAGTTTTCAGTCTTTTTAGTAATTGTCCATGATGTAGAGACCATTTTGTTTTTCAATAGGTAAAATAACATCAATCTACTATAGGTTTATTGCTTCACCATTGAAACGTGCTGATTTCATTGGTTTTCTTGTTAAACACTGATTAATTTTGTCTCACTATAAAGTAAGTGACAATCTATTCATGGCATAGCGAACATACATTAGTCACTTTCACTTGGTCCTCTGAATGACTATAATAGAGTTCAGCACAGTTTCTAACAGTCTGAATATTTTAAGCTCCCCCACTTGCACTAAACCTGCACTACATGTTTTAAATAACAGGAAAGAAGTGTCCAGTTTAAGAGAAGTTCTTGCCACAATGTGATATTTAGCTTTCTTCCAATGACACATACTGTGTGTCAGCAGTTGGATGTTCGGTAAATGAGCGGTTTGATGCCGACACCAAAATGTAATGGAACCCACTGTTTGTCTAAGCATCATCTCCAACACTCAACCCCTGCACATGAATGAGACCTCGAGCCATTAATGTCTCATTCTTGTTTTTTAAACATCTGACATATCTGTGCGGGGTTTTTTTTAGGAGTGCAAAATCCCCAATGAATCCAAACATACCTGGACCAGGTGCTGCCTGGTTCAAGTTTGGTGCACGATGGTAATGACTGGTAGGTGATATTACTGTTGCCATGACAACTGCCATCTGGGAGGAGAACACACACTTTTACCAGGCCTTTGATATTTGAACTGGGGATGTGGAACATCAGACTCACACCTGTGTTCTTCCACACAGGAGACCTGACAGAGGACGAAAGAGAGAAAGAGAAACCAGTTAACAGTAAAATCCCCAATCATTTTTAGAAAGGCAGACTACAGCCAGATTCAGCAGCTAAACCCACCTAAACGTAACTAAACGCCAAACTAACATTTCTATTTGCTAGCATGTACACTTATGCTGTGCAAGTCATGTGTAAGTGGATTAGCTTAGACAAACACACTGATTTGGTCTGTGAAGAAGAACCATTCCCACGTATGTAAGTGGTGACTAGACGTGGACTAGTATTGGGTGAATTGTCAATACTATCCAAATCTTGGTGACATTTCCCTATCAGTGCCTCTGCCAAATGTACTTCACATGTTCTTCCAACAGACTCACTCGTGTGGGGAACAGGTTGTGTCCGTCTGGATCCTCACTCTTGTCACATCCCAGAGGTTGTGACCTGACAACACTGCGTAGTTCTTGCCGTAGACAGACACCACACTGGGAGAGATGGAGGTGATCTCTGGCTTCTGACAAGTGAAAAACACACAATGATGACAATG
Source organism: Channa argus (assembly GCF_033026475.1). Lineage (NCBI taxonomy): Eukaryota > Metazoa > Chordata > Actinopteri > Anabantiformes > Channidae > Channa > Channa argus. Next base: position 14,685,177 of record NC_090217.1, on the reverse strand, counting down.
TTTTTTTTTCTCCTTCACAAGATGTTTTTCATTAACCTCTACTGAATATGATTAAAGTGTGTTTCAGAGAAACAATGTGTTCGGACTCACAGAAGAGTTCATCCCTGAAGCCATCGCTTGGCAAACACTGTCCTGTAGGCAGGGGAGTAAAATCAGTTGATTAGTTTGACAATGTTGGTCAAAAAGCAGCCACATAAAGGACTAATGGAGGTTTATTCTAAACTTGATGGAGGTTAGGATAACTATTAAGTATTCTTGACAAATAAGTAAATAAAATGTTATAACTTATGCAGAATGAAGTAACACTATCAGTTTGATGGTTTATCTTGTATTATGTCCAGCAGCTAATACAATTTCCATAATAAACATTCTTTTCTGGTAGGTGATGAGCTGACTGTTTAAATAACATTTATTATGGATAATATCTGAACCTTTGGTACTAATCTTCAGTTTCACAACGATCCCAAAGTAATGCACCAGTGTTGCACTGGTATTCAAATGTGGCCCATATATACATGTCCAACTACTCAAATATAAATAACGTGTTCTAAGAAAAAATAAACATGGATTACATTCCCCACTCCTTCATTTGCCCAGGAACAGCTATTCCTGCTCCAGCCACATCCAGAATTAATACACTGCTGACACCTGAAGAGAAAGCAAATATTTTCACATGCTGAGATAACCACCATTCTAACACTAGAAGTATAGATCACAGTGACTTCACACAACACAAAGACCACATCATTGCAATACATGTGATAAAACAAAACATCTGTCACTGACGAAAAATACATGAAGCTTTTTGAGGAACAAAAGTTTTTCTTACAGAAAGTTAATTTTCCATTATTTATATTGTTACAGCAGGTGATTTATTTAAAATGTTGATGGACTCACAAGACAGAGCTTGGAGATCCCCTGATGTCAGAGCAGCTGGTTATCTTCAGTTTCTCTGTTAAGTTCACCTTCCATAGTCTAATTTTGATTGTGACATGCAGACCTGTTAAATAAATGTCATAGTATTTGAAAGTATTTATCATGAAGTTTTTAGTACATGTTTTTATGCTCTGTCACGATATAAGAGAAAACACCGTCTCTCTCAGTCTTTTTTTCTGGATAAAGTTGTAAATTAAAAGCCAAACCTGATTTATTGCAGTACTGAATATATGAAAGTTAACATAGACTCATCATAGACATGAATGTCATGGCAACATTGGGCTTTAAATGATTCGACTTTTTTCATTTTGCTAAAGCAGGATAATTGTACAACATACAGATTTAATGAACTAATTACCTGAGAATTTGGGGCAGAGGGTTTCATTTGTGGGTCCTACAGCAGCGCAGACTTCATTATACATACAAGGCCAAAACTACAGATTCTCCCACTCAGATTAATCCAGTATACATGCGATATATTTAGGATACAGCTAACCGTTTCAGAGATGATTAAATACTGTTGCATGGCTTACAGAAGCTGTTAGTGATGAGGCAATATGACAAAAGAAGTGTTTGAAATGTCACTTGACTAACAATTGTACCAAAGTTCTAAATACAACTTATTCAGAGGGTATCATTTTATACGGTCTGGAAGAAGACCAAACGTGTCTCACTCGGGTGAAAAAACATTTGTTCAGATGTTCAACTCAGGAACCATTATGGCTTAGGTCTGCAATGAACTAGAAACTGCTGGAACACCAGCATCACTGTGTACAGTCAGGTGAATAACGCTTCACCATGGACTGAAAGCTCGCCATCCAAGAAAAAAGATCCTGCTCCAAAATAAACACCTTCAAGTTTCATTTAAGTTCTTAGCTGCTCACATGGCCAAAGAAAGGAAAGTTTTCTTGATCGGGGAGACAAATTGACTCGCCGACTCCCTGACTGACTGAGTTACCATTCATAAAGGATCCTGAAAGGCAGACAGTAATCTGTAAAAATGCACTAAATATTAAAGAGCAACGATACACCCTATAGTACCCTGACAGTCATGTCCATGATGAGTGAAATCTTTCATTCCCAACTTTTTAGGACAGTGCTATTGATTTACAGGTATTGGAGTCACAAGATTACTACATATAGTCACTGACCTTCAGCAGGAAGCGTGCCATTTGTGAGGACGCAGGTGCATTGTGGGAACTGTGGCGGGGGCCCAATCCTGCTACAGAGCTCAGTGGAAGGTCCATAGAACTGACAAGCAAAGTTAGACGGCACCTTACTCACAGTCAGTTGTGTCTGGATGTTTAGTTTGATCTAAGACGGGGAAAGATGTAGAGTTTTAAAAAGAGAAATAACTGAGAAACAACTGGTTATGGTTTAATTAAATAAATGTCAGTATTAATCATTAACTTTTTAGCAGAAAATAGTTTTATGTTATGTCAATATTAAACATGAGATTACAGATTTGTAAACTGGTTTAGAATTTTTCACCTGTCTAAGTCTCTTTTAGTATACTACATACACAGTACTGAATAAATAAGACAGTCATCTGATTGACAGGTAGGTCATTTACTGGTTAGTATATAACATGTACCGGGCCAGTGGAGTCCTTTACAAGTTGGTAGGAAACCATTTTCGGTTGGAAAGTATCAGGAATAGAAACCCAGTCTGAGTCTTTGCAGTCATCTTCAAATGTACAACTACAAAAAAAAAAGTTATGACCAATATTCTATTTGGTTGTCAATTGCAGATGATGCAGATTGTTTCGATCACATTTCCCTGACCTCTGATTAGAGTTGCACCAGACACACTGTGGATCCTGTGCAGACCAACACTGCTGCACAGTTGTGTACGTGCTGCACTTTGATACATGTACTCGCTTCATCTAGAACAAACAACACTTAGCAACACTTGCATCACATATATAAATAACACTGTATAAACCAAAGTGACATATGATACATGCAGCCTACAATGCACCTACCTGGTTTCCAAAAGCCACATACACATGTTTACGATCCACTTGATCCAGGTGGATTTCGGGAAACATCTGGTGGTCGTCGGCTGCAGTGTAGAGCACTTTGGGACATGTGGTGTGATAGTTTTTGTCCACAGCAAGCTGACAACAAGAATGTAGCTTTGTTATATTTCTGACAGACTGAGCTGCTACTTCAGTACATATTTAAACTTAGTGGTTTTTTGTAAAGTTATAAAACATCTAGCTCGCTACAGTCATGTATTTATAGCCAAGGTATTTGGTTCTATATAATAGGTGATCTAATTTCTGTGACTATGTGCCAGTTCAAGCCTGGTAGAAATTGGGGAGGGTATCGTCAGGAAAAAATCGGCGTAAAAAATGTGCCAAATCAACATACGCACAATGATCCGCTGTGGCGACACTGAAATCACTGGACAAGACGAAAGGACAAAAAATCAATAAAGTTCTGTGACGATATGCTCGGCTTTAAGATGATGTCTTGAAGAATTTTGTTTTGCCATTATTAAAACTCCCATGATAGTCTGTCCTACCATTTACCAAGCTTTCCATAACTGCCAGTGGTTTTCAGTGCCAAGCCTGTTCATCCCTACTGAAAATCTACAGATCTGAAGACTAAAATTAATGAATTACAAAGTGTGAGGATAAGATTTGGATACACAGAGAACAGTAGTGATTAGGATCCATTCAGAGTTGGTTTTGGTGTTTTAAATTCTTCAAAGTTAAGAAGCATATGTAGAATGCAATAGAGCTAATTAAGAAAAATTACATCTCAACGGAGATTTGGCTTAACAACCGTACAAACTAGAGTCTATAGCTCAGTCTCCCAACAACCATCTTATGTGAATGACTATGTTCTCTACTAATAGAAGTAAATAACTGAGGACATCTGTACATAAAAGTATCAGTATATCAGACAAGACCTGCAGTGATGAAATACTGGAAACATTATTTGCTGCTGCAACCGATGGCTGGAGAGAAAGCGTGGAGGTACAGTGAAGCTTTGTTCTTGTTATGCCTCCAGTTTGGTCAGACCACTTACGGTAGCTAATGACCAGCCCCATTAAGGCTGTAGAGGAACACTTTGATCCACTTATGACTCTTGATCCCAGTGGGGATAGTGAGTTGCTGTCTAACTCCACTAAAAGCTCAAACCAGCACAGGGAAGTGTGTTCAGAAGTTCAAGCTAATATTTATGTTAAATGTATGGCCCTATGTCAAATCATCATCTGTTAATAAGTCATGATTGACTACTAATCTAATTCTACTGTCCCAAAGACACAGCCACAGTACGTCACCAATGAATCTACTGACCACATTGCATGTTTCACATCACGATGGTGATTTTTATGGCAAAGTCTGCTTTTTTTTAAAAAAACGTTTGTTATTATATTAAAAGCATTATACCATGATTTAAGAACATACATAAAGCTAAAGAAACATGGTATTTCTGCCATTTGACCACATCCAGTTTAAATACTATATAATAAATACTATATATATATATATTCCAGTAAATTCCAAATCAACACGTTACCTATATAATACAAGTGGTCAGCTGCTTTGTGCAACATGATCCTAAAAGCTGCCCGCTGTTACATGTTACATTTGGCAGCAAATCAATAGAAAAGCCATACTTCTCTGTTAGACCTCAGCTGTAGCAGTAACAAACACATTAAGGATTTTTTTATGAACTCATATGAAAGTAAGCTCAGCATCTTCCTTACAACTGTTGCACAGCAAAGAAAATTCTGCAGCAGCTGTAAGGAAGACAGGGTGTGATATGAAAGAAAAATGACAGTGGACATAGAGAAAATGTATCAGTAGGTTGGTCATTTACATCCACGTGTACAAAAGCTAAAAGATGAAATAAAAGCTGTGATAAAATTCAAATAAAGAAAGCAGTCAACGAAAAATATGACGTCCCACTCACCCTCTCCCATACAAACCATCAACTATCCAATAAAGCTCATCTAACTCATTCTGGCTCCTACAGACTAGAAATAAATTTATTAGCTGAGTAGAAGATTCTACAAAAATTCAAAACTGAAATGTCAGTGTGCCTCCTGCACTTAACAGACCACAATAAATCATATTATAAACTAAACAAATGTGCAAGCTGCAAACAATAAATGAAGCATTGAAGATCATTTCCAATAAAGAAGCCGCGATAAGCCATTAACACTGATGGTCAGCATTGCCACTCTGAGCAGTCTGCAGCTACACAGCTGAATGTGATACACTGTGTGCAGAGGTACTACAAGTACACAAACTCAATAAGTTTTGGCTTAAAAACATCCACTTCAAGAACCACTTCAAATCTTCTATTTAAGTTAAAGTACCAAGCAGATAATCCACATTTTACTTAAAGTACAAAAGTAACAAGGCTGGTAAGGTGGTAAGTAATTCACTAATAACACTACTGCAAATAACCTTTGATTTATACTATGACATGTGAAATTAAACATCACTTTTTATACAAACCTTTATGAGCTGCCCATCTTCTGTCCCAATGAAGAAAATCATCCAGTCCTTCTGTCTCACTGTCAGGACTGAGGTCATGTGCTTCTGTCTGAACAGAACTACCTTTGGTTTCCGGGTCTTTGACTAAGAAACACAAACCCAAGCATTAATTACACGGACATCAGATGTGCGTCTAACAGGTATTTTTCCATCCTTGAAGATCAGCTCTATGATGTATTCAGGTAGTTGAAATAGAAATAGTTTATCACCACTCACTTTAGTTTATCACTACTCAAAAGTTAATGAGGTTCTACTGGTAGATCATCAAGTTTAGTTAAACCAAGTAACTATTTTTACTGGTTTGTCATTTTGTCCTGGTTTTAAATATGAGGTGTGATGAGGAAGTGTTGACACATGCACAGTGACAACTAGAAACACCTATAGATAGAAATCCTTACTATTTTGCTTTTGTTTAAATTCTGTCCTTTAAACTTCATTAAACTGAATTTGTTTAACATATGAAATGAATGATTAATACAGGCCTGAGTAAAATCTGCAGCAACAGGAACTGACATTTAAATTATGTTATTAGTAGAATATGAATTTTAGCACAATATGTAACAATGTCTTTTATATATATGTTTATTTAAACTTCTCTCCTTCCTACTTTCAGCTTCTTTTTCTTATTAGAACTCTAAACGCTATAGTTAATAGAATACAATTAATATTAGTAATAGTAGGTTTACTTAGTTTTTCTTCTTTGTGACATGATGTCAGTTCCCATTTCCAATTTCTAACTAGTAAACCTTAAAATTATACATTTCTTTGTTCCTGCAGATGTTGTAATCAGTGCGGTAAAATCTGTTTGCGTTTCTACTTTTTAACTTTGACACCGGACAATAATGAAGCGATCAGGCTCAAATTGCATTAATGACCAAATGTGACACCAGGGCAACGAGTGTAAAGATCTGATCACTCAAAAACAGTTTATATAAAAAAAAACTAAAAAAAAACATAAATATAAAAGTGATTTAAAAACACCGTCGCTAGTCGGCAGAAGTCTGTCTCGGTCCCTCCGGTGAGATCTGGGCTGATGTCAAACACCACCAGCTCGGTGTTGGTTTGTCCTCCGTCCACAGTGAACACTCCGCTCCAGAGCCCCGGAGATCCTCCCGGGATCACCGAGGAGGACAGGAGTCTGCTGCCTTCACCATCAGAGACACGGAGGACCACAGACCGCTGCGACTTGAAAGTGTCCTTTTTGTTTGTTTTGCCTTCCAGCCAACTGAGACGGACTGTGTTTTTAGGACCTGACGGCAGGTTGGAAAGCAGATATATGATGGAATTTATCTGAAATCCGTCCACAAACTCCACATTACCTTTGCACTCGGTCATCGGCGTTGCTTGCCCGTCAATGACAGAAAATATTTCTCCGCTCTGTTTGTCATTTGTATTGTGAAGGTTCACAGCGTTGTAACCAGGGCCGCACTTTGCGGAATCGCCTTCATATTTCTGTATCGCACTCAGAATATAAGTCTCGGGTCTAGTCTTCAGCTTCACCAAGAATGCGACGGACGAGCTATTGTGATTGTGTGGTCCCACCTGCACGTTTTCACTGTAGATCAGTTTAGAGATGTTCGTCAGGTCCAGAACCTCACAGTAACCACATACATTGTCAGTTACACCGCAGCTGATCAGAGTGTGATTCTCAACAAATGGCAACAATATGTTGATGCTGAAAGTTCCGTTCCACTTCTCCCCCTCAGAAACCCGGTAAAAGTGCGCTGCCTCGCTGTCGTCCTTAACCCTTCCCCTCAGGGTCAGAATCTGGACCAGAGTCAGGTCGTGGCTCAGCTGGTACAGTTTCTCCTCTGTAGCAACGTAAACCGTGTCGTTGGCCACGGCGAAGCGGCGGATACCTCCATCAAAAATAAAACCTCGGTCCTCGTCTAGACACCGACCCGGTTCTCCCCAGAGAATAAAAAGCAGACCAGTTAACAGGATCATTTTCTAGAAGCGGTGGAACCGTTAACTGGGAAACACCGACACCCTGACGTCCTGCATGACACCCTGCTCTCCGACACAGTGTCACTGGAGCCGTGCGTAAAAGCGCAGAGCGAATATATTCAAAGAGGAGTGGGAGGGAGCGCGGCCAGCGAAACCGAAAAACAACAGGCAACGTTATGGATTTTTACTCATAATGACTTCACTACGATGCATTTGTGCCGTGTTTTCAAATAAAGTGTTTAAAGTCATGATCTAACCATAGAGCCATTAATGCAGTGATGTATATGCGCGAAGATGAAGAAAGAATAGAGAGCGTTTGATAAATCTGCTTTTCGTGTTGTTGATGATAATGATTCTGTAAATTCACTATTTAACGAACACGCAGACAACAAATCTACTGAACCCAACAAACAACCAATATCAGGAGACCAGAATTTATAACTTGTAATAAAATAAAACAGCAGGCTACTAAAGCGAGGATAAGCGACTGGATGACATCTAGCGTCAGTTTCAAGAAGCTCTTTTAATCGTTCACACAAAAGACACAACTGCACTTTGTAATAATGTTGAATCCGTTCAACACCTCACATGGTGTTAACCGCCTCAATAAGAACCAAAAACCATGGTGCAGGGGGAAGGACATTTTTTAGAGTCTCAGTAAAACAAAAAAATGGCCTGTTGATCAAAGCGAATCAATATTTCTCAATATAAGACTATTGGAACATGTCTGTCATTTCCAAAAATACACGATTAAATCATAACCGACATATTAACAAACTCACATTTTACCGTGTCCATGTTCAGAAGTGATGTTTAGTGACTGCGTGACACAAAATATCTAAAAGAAAAAAAGAAATGGATGGTTATGGAGCTTTTGCACACAAATGATCATAAACCAGACAAACTAACTTTCTCACCAGCATTGACCCAGAAGAAGGATACGTGTGGAAAGTATTTAGGTTTAGTGAGTGGTTCTCATTTTTTATTTTTGCGTGTTTCTGCTCAGACATTTCTCATAATCTCTCAGTCTAATCCTGTACAAAGTATAATTCTAGTTTCATTCTTTTATTTCAACACAGTATAACGCAGTTTTACAGACATTTTTGTTCTGAAATTAACGCAATGCTAAAGTCCGAAAAGCTCGTGCTAGTTCGTAGCACAAAGGTTCGCAGTGCAGAAATAGAAATGACTTCTTCCTCTGGTTGAACTAAACTGTTTGAATTCTAAATTGTTGTTAATAAAAACGGTTTGTGTTAAACGGACTTCAACAACATTTTTCACAATTTACCTGCTTTCACGGTGGGAGAAATGAAGTTGTAGAGTTCCGTTTCCGGTTACTATTTTATTAATTCAGCTAATGAGATTCAGGTGTTTGTTGGCGCCGAGCTGACGTCTGAGCACGTGACGCAGTTTTTAATTTCTCTGGACGTTAGCTACACGCGTAGGAGTGACATCATATAAACTGTTATTTAACTGATTCATTTTTAACCTTTCATGGCTCATTATGTGATTTACCTGAGTAATAGAATGTAGTAGAAGCACCGCTTCCTTTCTTCAGAAATACTTAATACATTTAGTATTTAAGTACTGCACTAAAGTATCGTTCGTGACTGAATAAACTTTGTTAAACTTCCACCACTGCTGGTTTATTTAAATTCTGACCTTAAAAGTGTCATATTCTCAAACCATATATATGGTTCTGGGACTCATCCATAAAGTGGATCAGTACTTCTATAACCACTGGTCGCCTATAGACTCTAAGTCTACATGTGTAGTTGCTCATTATTCAGTTGTTTTTAGTGAACTATAGTCCAGCGAAGCCTGAACAGCAGGTCCTGTGTTACTCTGGGGCTTATTTTTCTAGTTGCTCTGCAGGATGTGTAAATGTGTGTAAACTGCACACAAAATGTAATGTTAATAAAACACTCACCAATCTGCTGAGCAGCCCCTCTGTAATCTACTGCTGGGAGAATTATTATTGAGACTGTCATGCTGTTAGTCCGTGTCCTGCAGAGAATAGGTGCACACTTGTTATCACACACCAATTCTATTAGTTTTACCAGATACATCTTCTAAAAACCATTGTCAGTGTGATACTTACCCTAATGTTCAGGTGTGCTCCACTCCACCAACCAACAGGTCACAGGTCCTGACTACCAAACAGGAAGTGGGGGGTTTGAAAGGCTTTTATAGCAGGAGGGAAATTGGACTGTACCATCCTGGGGTGGAATAGAGGGGAGTTTTGTGATTTTATGAGAAAAAGGCTTAAAAGTCCCCTAATAACATTTATTGTTAATCTTCCCAGCTGAGATAAATTAGAATAATGTATTGAATAAGTGCATATTGTTTCTATAGAAAAGAACTAATAGATCGTCTTAACTGATTGTATGGATTAGTAGGGGTTTGTCTTTGAAGGAAGTTTATTTTGTTGTTGTTTTATATTTTTGAATAGAATTTTTTACACATCCACAAAACCAGTTTGAGATGCTGTTTTTGAGTTCACTGTAAATAAATCTCACACTGAGTGAAGTAGAATCCTGCCTCCCTGCATGTGTGTCCTCCACCACTTGGCCAAATCCTTACACAGACACTATCTGGGGGTTTGACTTTTGGATTGTCTGTGTTTTTTTCACATTTTTCTAGTGCAATTTCACTATGTGTTTTTTGTACTTGCCTGTGGGGTCAAATGTCACATTTGACATTTCAAAAAAAAAAATTACCTGCTAATGCAAAGTTTTCAGACATAATACAAACTTCCACTGGTGTAACAGACTTAAATATGACTGCTGTGGGTATCTCAGTATCAAAGTCAATCAAAGATAATTGAAAAGTATTGCATCTGATAGTTTTTAGAGCTTAGACTGTATTTCATATTATCCTAAAACCTTTCAGTCCAGCTGTGATTGAGGATTGTGATTTTCATTCGGTTTTTATAATTCATAAAAACAAAAACAACTGATCACTGTTACTGACACTGATATAGTTATTACAGTCTCTTCCTGAGGGTCCCAGTAAATGTGATCAGCTTTCTTATGTTGTGCAGGTCTGAATTGTGGTGTTTGTGGTTTTGTGGTCAGACTGACATGTTGGCCAAAAATTATAATACATATAATACAAAATAATTTCGCACCCCGCTCTTCCCGACCACATTTTTCTTGTTAAAAAAAGTTAAATTATAAAGTCCTGTTGTTGTGACTCACCCTGAGCTAAAGGGGTTGGAACATTGTGACTTTTTAGTTGTTTGGTGTCTATTTTTGGCCATTGTGTGTCTACTGGATGGCTGTATCTCAGTATGTGAAGCAATCGTCCACAGGCTACAGGGGTCAGTGGTTCGGCTCCTGCTCCCTCCTGGCTAAGTTGGTCCTGGTGGGTCAGGCAGCAGCTGTTACAGGTGTGTGAGTGTGTAAATGAGAAGCAAAATTGTAAAGCACTTGGGATGAAAGCATTACATAAGGAAACCATTTACCATGTATTAGAGAAAATACATTGAGTCTGTTTTGTGATTCTGTTTTAAATTGATGTTTGTCTATATTTAGAGTTTATGTGAGCCTCTTAAACTTTTTGTGTCTGTCTTTGGTCATTTTGTGCTGGTTTCACATCAGTTTGTGTTTAGTTTTGGTCATTATGTGTTTTAGTTTTTTGTTTTGTTTTTAGTAATTTTCTGTCAATTTTGGGTCATTTTGCATCTTTTTTGTGATTGTTAAGTATAATTTGTGTCTTTGAACTGAGGTCTTTGAATCAAGAATTATATAGAAAAGCTTCAGAGGCTCTGGCCTTTGTCCCCCCCTTACCTCTCTGACCCCTGGGCCTTTGCAACCCAGTGCATCTCACTTGAATTTGCAAGTACTGAAGTTAACCTGAGACACTGCATTTAAGTGCATGAAATACATTTTATTCATAAGATCTAAAAATGAATCAATTTAAAGCAAGAAAACTAAATTAACCATACAAACAATATGTTATCAAAAATGAAAAAAACAAACAAAAAAAAACAGATAATGAGTGGAAAGTCAGTCATCAATAGGGGGGTGCCAGCAGCAACAAAAGATTGTGATATGAATGAGGATTCTCTGAATCCTTTTCAGCAGTGTTCTTGAGGAGACAAAGGAAGCTGGGGCTGTAGAAGTGAGGTCTGGTGGATGAGTTTTATCAGAAGAAGCAGCAGCTGGATCTTCCTCACATGAAGAAGAGGGTAATCCACTATCAAAGGATGAAGCAGCTGGATCTTGCTCATGTGAAAAAGGAAGTGGGCCTCGAGCAGTTAACTCCGTTAAGCTTGGTACGTCTTTATCTTCTTTGGCTGTAACTTTGGGTTGATCTCCATCAGAAGATGAGGCATCTGGATCTTCATCCCAATATGTAGCAATTAAAACTCTGTCAGATGGGCATGTCGTGGGATTACTCCCATGAGACACAGTGGCTGTGGACCCAGAGACTAGACCTTGGGAGTACAAGCCATCAGCTGAGGATGGAGAAGTGTTGATCGTGTTTGCTGAGCCCTCTACTGGACAGAAACTCATCATAGTCTGGAAGATGGTCAGACTGGATGAAGAATGAAGGAATTAGTAAGTGAATCAGTCAATTTTTAAAGTTTGTATAGTATAACCAACCTCTACACTACCAATGTGAACAGTCAGACAGTGACTTACTTGGCTCTGCTGTCAGGATCATCGATCAGGTGGGACATTGTGACAAACGGGTCCAGCAGAGACTGATGGGGAGAGATTCTGGGACCCCAGTCAAGATGCAGCAGCTGTTTGATGAAATGTACAAAAGCCCCCGTGTCCTTAAATTCATCAGCCTCTCCTGCTGGATAGAACTGGATTTGGAAATAGGTTCAGGAGAGTTCAGAGGCAGATTAATAACTGGTACTTATTCAGCCTTTACTCACACAACACAGCAGGGAGTAAACTTACATTAGCAGGATCATCAAAGGAGCTGGGCAGCTCAGTGAAGCTGTTCCTCTGTTCTGGCGTAACATTGTTGGCAGCAAAATACTCAGGCATCTAACGAAAAAAATACGCACAAGAACAGTTTTTAACTGAGTTCAAGAAAGGTGATTTAACCAACTCAAGTGAAGAACAACATGGATACTCTGCCTTCACTGAAAAAGTAGTGGGTATGTACCCCAGCACGCAGCAGCTGTTTTTCTGGCTGACACAGAACCTCAACCATATACTTCATCTGCAGACCGAATATGCAAAATCACATCACCTGATCCTTTGCAAAAATTGTTCCCTTTTTTCCTCAACATTTGACGGATGTAGCTTACCTACCATCGGATAATCACAGTCTACAGAAAAGAGGTTTTCATGGAGGTAGAGGAAGGCCAGGATGCATCCGACCGCCCACACATCCATAGCCTCGGTGACAGGGGGGGCAAGGGCAACTTCAGGAGCCCTGAGGAGGGGAGCCAAGAGCCAGCGATGACAAATCTGTAGGCAAGCTTTCAGAACTCAGAGAATAATGGGGGCGTTTGGAACGATGACATGATATCTTCGGACTCACTTATACCCAGTGACCTGAAGCTCCATCCCAAGCCAGATCTTTGAGGGCGGAATCGCTTCGCCAAAGTTGATTAATTTGACCCTGTGTGACTGGACCTGCACATTCACAAACATAATGTAGTCCGGTTTGATGTCTGTGTGCAGGGTACCGAGACCCTTCAGGGCATCTAATGCCACCAACAGCTGCAGGGACAAAAGAAGATGGGATGTGTTTGGTATTTACTTTTCCATGTTGGGAAGTGTAGGATTTACAATGAGTGGGTTAGTGGTAGGTTTATGGATTTCGTTACTGATGATAGAAGATGCTTGGAGTGGTTATTCAAAAACTTTCCTCTGGACACAGACAGAGGAAGCCCCCCCCCCCCATGTTTTGTGTCTGTCTTTGCTCGTGTTAAGTCAATTTTACTAGTTTTAAGTTTAGTAGATAGTGTCTCTTTTGTTTAAATTGATGTTTATTTTTTAGTCTTGCATCTATTGTTTGTTGTATTTTGTCTAATTGTTGTCACTGCGAGTCTTTTTTTTATGTTGTGTCTGTTTTTAGTTTTTTTTCTGGTACTTTGTGTCTTTCAACTTTAAACAAGAAATATGACCAGTAACTACAGAGGCTCTGGCCCATGGACCCCCTGACCCCTCAGGCTCCTCTGCCTGTGTCCACTGAGCTCTTTCAGTGATCCATCAATGAGTAGAATTATAGATTATTGATTCCCTGTAATAGTAATACACACCTGCTTTGCAATAGGTCGTATTTTGTTCAAACACAGACGCTTCCAATTTTGTTCCTCGAGGTGACCATAGAGACTCTTGTCCAGCATCTCAAATACTAGACATGTCTGTCCCATTTGATCAAACTGCTCATAGAACTTCATCATGTTAACATGGTCTGGATTCAGGACACTGATGGTCTTTAACTTGGACACCTGGAGAGAAAAGAGAAGAATTTTACAACCTGGGTTATACTGAGATGTATCAACAGTTCATGGTGCAGATCCTGTTAATACAAAACCTGAGCATGGTAATGTAACCAAGAGGACATCAGAAATCTACCTCCTTCTCAGTGCGTAGGACAATAGCAGTGTCTTCTATAAGGATCTTAACAGCAGCTGTCTCTTTTTTAGCCAGGTTTTGGCACTTGGCCACTTTACCAAAGCAGCCTTCACCAATCAAATATTGGCAGCAACAAAAGTATTCAGAAGAGCTGCCAAACAGGGTTTGATCCACCAGAAACTCAGGTGGTTTCAGTGTGACTACGAAGACTGTGAATATGTGGAGAACATACTGTATGTAGTCAGTGCATTTATGTGTGTGAGGGTCATTCAGCCAACAAACAGGAACAAGCTCACAGCCAAACCATGAGCTGTGTCCATGTCTGTCTGTGTTAGGCCATGTCACAAATAAAAATCTATCTCATCCTAATTTTTTCTGTCAATTTCACTCAGTCTATTTATTTGGGAAAACAGTTATTTGCTGATGAGATAATAAGAATAAAACCCCTCTCAGCATAGGTCTGTCTTACCTGCTGCAGCCCCAGAATCTGAACTTGTCCACAACATTTTTCAAATTTAGATTTTCTAGAGGTTTTCAAAGATAGAGAATAAGCCTTTTAGTGCAAATCTTTTGCAAACCACAGTGTTTGAACTGTGTCTCAAATGCGTCTCTATGGTGAAACGGGCCGAATGTGCCAAAGCTTCTGTTTCTAAGGCTTTGATTTCTATTCCATTCTGCTCTTTTACGTGTTCTGCTACTTTTATTCAAACAATCTTGTACCCAGAGAAACGTTTTGCCCAAATGTAAATTAAAAAATGTGATTGTCATTTCATTTTTCATTCTAGTTTCTATTTTGTCTGATATGTTTCTTGTACATTTCACTATAGGAGAAATAAGCAAGCTATGAGTCATCTTTGAGACATAAGGGAGATTCAAGGAACCTTCGGAAAAGAAAAACAGCAACACTAGAGCTACTTTGGATCAAAATGTCAGCACACAGTATATTACTTGCCAGTGTATCAGGTACACCTAGATAAGTAATGCACTATTATACATCATCCATGTAACAAATACTTCACAACAGATCAAGCCCCAGAATAAATCAGGTTAGTGGAGCAAACTCAGAAATATATTCTGTATTTGTGTACCAAGACATGCATGTACATTTCAGTCCACCTTACAAAAAGCGGGAACCTTTAACATCAGGCAACATCATTATGTTGGTACCAAGAAATAGCAGCAATGCATTAAAATAAAATCTGTTACTATTTACACCAACCATTTACATTTCAGATCCAACATTGCACTATAAACTATAAACTACAAATTTCCAGCATATCTCCAATTAACACCTGTCAACCATTGGCAAACTGAGGTGATTCTAATCGGATTGGTTGAGAGTCATCCTGCTGTTAGACTGGTCCAAACAGAGCTTGACAGTAATATACTTTTCATTAATTTTCATTAATGGTGTGAAAACAATCTTCAAATTTCTGCTTAGCCTTGGCATCTCACAGCTAGAAGGTTTCAGGTATGCGTCCCCTGATCGACTGTGGCCTTACTGTGTGGAGTTTGTACTGTATTTTCTCAGCATGCTGTTATTTGATGTTTTATTGTTTATACGCTGTAGGTTTATTTTATTAATCAAATGAATTTAGCTAATTAAGGTCTTGACTTTGTGATGGCTGTTGGCTGATCATTTTATTGGCCTTTAAACATTAGACACTGAAAAATGTGCATTGGATAAATTGCAGAAAAGTTAGGTCCCCTGAGATTTAAATGCAGATTACTACATTGCATCTTGAAAACAGTATTTGACAACGTGCCCACATACACTATAATGTAATAATGTTTGAACCTATAATGCAGAAATGTAATCCAAAACTTAGCAAATTGAAATGCACTGTGGCATTAGCCGACATCTTCCCCTCAAAAAACAAAAAGAATATGTGTAGGTTCTCTCAGGTCTTTTATAAAAGCAGTGCTTTGTTCTCCATTCCCATTGTTAATGGAAAAATGTTAGGAACTTAAATAATGGGTCAGTCATTTCTCAGTAGTGGCCTGTATACCTTTACCTGTACTTGTGAAAAAAATCTCCACTGAGATTTAAACTCCAGGTTTCCAAGTCAAACATTTTCTCATTAATCATACAGTGGACTCGTAAAACATTGTCTTACTAAGTACAAAGTATACAATTTACTTATTTACTAAGGATTTAATTTTCAAAGTGTACTACCACTTAAAACATTAGTTTGTTTTATGCGTGAAAATGTATGAAAATGGGTCACCTGAGGGCATGATGTCATACCACTACTAACTGATTTATTTGGTGCAACTCGTTTAGGCCTTTTTTGTTTGTCCCCAGAGGTCAGTGCACTGCACCTGAAGAAAACCAGGAGAAAACCCACACAAGCGTGGGGAGAACAGGCAAGCAAGAGATTCAAGTGCAGGAGGATTTCAATCAGGGATCTTGTAGCTGCAGGGTGGTCATTCTCACGACTCAACCACAGCCCTGCACTTTGTATAAATTCATTTAAAAAAATTTTTTTCCAGCACTAGAGGCCAGCTGTTTTCAGCAACAAAGCTAAACCACGGTGGCACTTTGCTGCCTCCTAGTGGCCAGATGCTTTTGAAGCAGCTTTAATTACAGCAGAGGCTCACATTTAACTTCCTGAGACAGACAGAAAACTAGTTTGTGTGTTTATGCTAAGCCCACTTGTACTTATTTATAAATAATGTCATATAATATAAGTGTGTTGTTGCTGTTGTTGCTCTTATTATTGATGATAGTCTCTCACTTTCTATTATCTCGACAAAGGGTGGGAGGGAACGAGAGACACACTCACTCACAGAGAGAGAGAGAGAGAGAGAGAGACTGTCACTGGTTGGTGCGGAGTGTGCAGCAGCAGCAGCAGCAGACAGCGGCCCGCGCCTCCGGTCCCATCTACCGATTTCCTCCCCGCATCTCCATTCTCCCACTTTAGCTTTTTTTTTTAAATTTAAATTATTATTATTATTACTTGTTCACCCCTTTTTTGTCTGTACCCGGAGCGCAGAGAAATGTCCAGACCGGGATTTTACCGGCAGGAGCTGAACAAGACTGTATGGGAGGTTCCTGAGCGGTACCAGAATCTGACGCCGGTGGGCTCCGGAGCCTATGGCTCGGTGTGGTGAGTGTTTGTGTGTCCGTAGTGGATGGGTGGAGGGGCGAGGCTGCAGCGCCATAACATTTACCGGATATTGGTCATGATGTAGTCTGTCAGTCAGCATAGCGATGCGTAAATGTCGCCCACATTAAGTATCCATACCGATATCATCCTCTCATTTCCTTGGTAGAAAGTGGTTCTATATTTGGAGACAAACATACAATTTATGATTTGTATGTGCGGATGAAAAATAACTGTTTTCAGCCATACACACAGCAGATATGAGGGAGTTGTTGTTTTTTTTTTTAACTCCGATGGTCAGTACAGGTATTTCCTAACCCCTCCCCTGGATACGGTTGTCACAGTGGATGAAACAATGCCTGTCTGACACCTTAAAGCCCACAAGGTGAATGAGTTCTCATTTGGCAGATTCCTTGCATACACCTGCAAAACCCAGCCTCCTTTCTCTGTGTCCCTGTGTGCATGCACACACTTCCAGTCTTGCAACATGCACTTGTTTTAATATAGACCAATGTGTATCAGCTGGTGGGGATACCGTTTCCATGGTGACGTGTTGTGGTGATAACCACCTCTGTCAGTCAATATTAATTAATGCTGTAATAGTGGGCAGATGGTTACCTAAGGCAATGTGGAAGGAAGGGTTTGTGTGTTTATATGTGTTTCCAAGTTTATCACATCTTCAAGACATAAATAAGAGGTTAAAGCTGCTTGATGCACCCGTGCATGTTAGCAGCTCCATAATGGCTGTGAGAAGGAACTGTTACAGGAAGTCTGGGGATTGACAGCTGGGTTAAAGGTTGAACTTTGGACAGAAACTCCGCAAATCCTCAAGTCAATGCTTTCCACAAAGCTTTGCAGGTATGTGGAAAATTAGGAATATCTGCAACTATCTTATCGTCCACTTGCAAGTGTAAATGACATAATCACATAACAATAATTTTCTTAAAAATTGGTGTAAAGCTGCAGCCACATGCACAGCACTTTTGCTTTGCAGTGCTGCAAGTTACCCAGTCCTGCTAGTGAACGTCCAAATCCGGTAATGTTTGTACCAAAGGGGTATGTGAGGCGACAAGACTTAATGTTGGTGAGTCCAAATTTCTCCAGATGGAGCACTCACACTGTGCGGTTTAGGAGACAGTGTGAAATTGGCTACTCAGTTTTTATTCATCACTTTCTGTGAGTTTCTTCTGCGTAGGCAAAGAAGTAGAACGTAACTGACACCTTTAATTTAGGCTACTTAGCTCACGCTGTCAGGCCTTTGTACCACTGGGATATCATTGATTTTTTCCTAGTATAGCAAGAAAAGGATGAAAAACCCATATGTTGGCCGGTTTTGCCACACCCTTAATTTTCAATGTCTGCATCTTTTAAAAAGAGTATTCTATCCCAACGTCCTGCCAAGTGAGATGTTAATTAAGAAACTGTCTGAAGGAGCAGATGATGGGATGCCCTTTTCTGTTGGGGCTCCACTTGATGATTCAGGCTCTCACTGGAATATTTTGTTCATAAATATCTTGCCTGTATTGCATCTTGAAAACGTTGCTCAGAATAGCAGAAATGCAGAGAGCTGGACATATACACGTGCATTTTTTATTGTATGAAGCTGCCATGGTTAAGGTTTGGAGTGAGACTTATCCTAAGCGATGTGACATTCCCAGTTGATACTCATGATCTCTGAGGGTTTAGTCAGTTCATGTAAGTATGTAAAAGTGAGCCAGCGGTCTGATCTTTGTCCGATCTGAGACTTTAAATAGCACTTTTGGGAACTTTTTCAATTTCATAAGAAGATTATAAATAGAGCTGCACTGGACATAGGTTCTTCCATTTGTATACAAACCTTGATCAGTAAATGAGCTAACATTTGTACCCTAGTATCCATTTACTGCTGGGGATGCTTTTTAATTTACACTGTCAAAAATCTAATCATACAATGGAAGAAAAAGCTAAATTGTTAACTATTTTTGTTGCTTATTATTTTTAGCTTTCAGTTTTTAACCTTTACTATGTCAAAGATTCAGTTACAACTTGTTCAGTTGAAATTGCTTTTCCATTGTTTGTCGCTCTCCATTTCCACCATTTATCTATCTGTCTATTTTTTACCATTTTTCTATTAGTGTAACTACTTCTTTGTTTACCCCCTTACTTAGACACATGCCGCTCCAGATCAACATTCACACATTAACGCAAATAACATTCCTCCACACCCCACTGCCTTACATTGTTAACGTTGATCACGAGCCATTGTCAGTGATTTTCTCTGGGCAAGACTAAGCAAAGAGCTGGGGGATGGGAGTTTAGAGGACGACATCTCAAGAAAGCCATATGCGAGGGGGAACCAAAAACACAGAAACAGAGTGTAGGGTTATGAGCCATCAGTTTGTGAGGACTGACTATAGAGTGATTTTAGAGCTGCAAGGAACAGACACATCAGAGAAAGCATCATAAAAACAAAGCCTACTTAATAATTTAACATGCAGTGCCTCTTGAATTTTGATAAGTCGTGACACAAAAACTTTGGAAGACTAATACTATAATATCTCTAGCCTATAATCCACAGTCATTGTCTCCTCTGCCTGCTGCTGTCGAGCCTTTATCCCAGTGAGCGTTCTGCTTATGTTTGTTGACAAAAGCATTTTGGACCCGTTGAGACAGAACATGAAGACAGACTATAACTAAGCTAATCAATCATCTTATAGCAGCATTTGGTAACTTTTCCGTAAAGTTTGTCACGATGCCCTTATATTTGGGTAAATATGAATAAAACGTTCATTTTCTCTTGACAAATATTTTGCGTCTGCTTTTAGCTGTTTAGTGCAATCTAATTATCTTACACTCAACAAAGCAACAAAGTGAATTCATCTCGGATGAATCAAATCTCAAGCAATATTTAGAATTAATGTTAATTTCCTCTTTGGAATTCAATTAATGAATTCCCGTCCCTTACGTCAAATAACATGATATCCTCTGAGATGATATCCTCTGGTTTTAATCTTAATGAATTACTATAACTGTTAGGATCAGAAAATGTGCACAAAAAATAATATGCCTCGGTGAGTAAAATGTGTCCTTAAATCATCTTCCATTAGACATTAGCTACCCCTCCCTCTTATTCCTTTTTGGAACAGGAGGTGCATTAAGAGCTGGTTATTAAAACAAATACTGAGACAATACGAGAGGAGAGTGATCTGTGCCTTGGCTTGGTTGTGTGTAGTCAGATCCATGTAGGGAAGATGGCAGAGAGGAAGGTATGTGCGAGGTGGTGGGGCCTGGTCCGTGTCATCAACAGAAGAGGCTGGCTGCTGTCTTAGCTGGAGCCTTGGTGGGGCCATCCGGACTGGCAGCAGGTGATTATAAAACAGAGAGCCATGTGGATGGACTCAAACGTATGATAGTGTGCATTAGTCAAGCCTGGAAGCATTATAGGTCAGCATGGAATGATTCATATTTACAGTGAGATTCACAAAGTGAACAAAACAATCGAGGCGCATCAATCATACACTGTACCTGCTGTGAACTGAAACGTTGAATAAAAAGAAAAAAGCTGCGTAGCAGAACATTTTCACACTTCTTGTTTTTCCTGTGTGCCCACTGAAAACAGTCCTGTTAAGCAAAACACTTGTTATACAAGCAAGATGTACAGTTCAGAAGTTTTGTTATATTGTTATTTAATGAGCTGCAGAAATGCTGGAAGGTGATGTGTATTTTTTCCAGATGGAAACTGTCCCTTTGACTTGAATCTAAGCTGTGTTGGGCACAACATATTCATATCTATTCTTTTAATACTTTTTGTAGGCTTAGACCAAAGTAGGTAATGGTAGGTAACAGGTGTGTTACTGTTGGGTTTGTACCTTAATATATCAGGTGTTTTATTTACCAGATGAGCCAAAGGTTAATAATGGTGTGTGGTACAACCCCATTTCAAAAAAATGGGATGACGTGTAAAACGCAAATAAAAACAGAATGCAATGATTTGCAAATATCATCAACCCATATTTTGTTCATAATAGAACATAAACATATCAAATGTTGAAACAGAGACATTTTACCATTTCATAGAAAATACTATGGCTTATGTCTCATTTTGAATTTGAGGGCAGCAACACATCTTAAAAAAGCTGGAACAGAAGAAAGAAAAGTCTGGAAAACTAATTGCCTCAAATCAAAAACAAATGGAGGAACATTTGACAACTAATTAGGTCAACTGGTCAGTAACATGCCTGGGTATAAAGGAGGATTTCAGAGAGGTCCTTAGTAAAAGTCTTAGTTTTAACATCTGTTGTTTATGTTCTATTGTAAATAAAATATGGGTTGATGAGATTTGCAATTTTTTGCATTCTGTTTTTATTTGCACTGCGTTTATATTTTAAATTGCGATATATTTTAAATTCATGAAAACATTCATGAGAACTTTAAATAGTAACTTTGAATTCACAAATCAATGAGATCGACTATGTCACATAATTTGTTTTTTTACTGTCACTTCTAAATGTGGACTATTGGGCGGCAGTGGCTCAGTTGGTAGAGTTGCCACCTACCAACCACAGCGTAGGAGGCTCACACCCCGTTCTCCCCCAACCACATGTCGGAATGTCCCCAAATGCCCATCGCCATCCCCCGCCGTGCAGTGCTGGTACCAAACCCTGGACTCACAGGATACGCCAAAAGAACAAAAATCTTTGCAATGTTCACTCTTCCTCTCTTTTAAATGTCCACTTTTCGTAGTTAGTGTTTCACTTCCTGCTTTTTGTTTCTGCAGTGCACTGCCTGCGTTACTCAATTCTGCCCCACATTTCCTTCCTGTTTGTCTCTTCTGCTCTCTGATGGCTGTATTATTATTATTACTGCGAGTGCTAAAAAAGCTGGCAGGGCCTGAAAAGACATTGGCATCACAAAGGGGACGGCAGCAGGAGCAGCGGGGCTCAGTGTTCGACATGTGGAGTGACATTTGCATTTCAATAGAAGCAGATGAAATGAACCGTCGCACTTTTACAATTTCTGACATCCTCGATCCTCTTGTTACACCACAACATCTTTAACGCTGTCCCTCTCTTAATGTCTCTGTCAGCCTGTCCGCCACTCGGTTTCTCCACACTGATGACTAATGTACGTTTACCACATTGACCTGAGAGTGGTACCTTCTCACAAAAGCCTGCAGCTGAAAACTTCTCTGGTCAAGTTAATAATGTGGCTGGAAAAAGTAAATGATTCATATACATTGTAGTACATTCAGACACATCTATAATATTTATTTCTCTCTGTTTCCTCCCTTCAGTTCAGCGTACGAGGTTGTCTTAAGACAGAAGGTTGCGGTGAAGAAACTGTCCAGGCCTTTTCAGTCTCTGATCCACAGCCGGCGCTCATACCGGGAACTCAGGCTGCTCAAGCATATGAAACACGAGAATGTTAGTGCTCCTTATAAAAATACTCAGAGACATAGAGACGCAGCTCTCTACATGTCTCATCTCTGTTATTGATCATCTGCGTCTCTGCAGGTTATAGGGCTGTTGGATGTCTTCACACCTGCTGCAACTTTAGAAGACTTCAATGAACTGTAGGTATATTTTCACCTGATCTTTAATACAAGCTCTGCAGCTGTCTAATTTCCACTAAAAAGTTAATGATTCTGTTATTAAAGGGTATAATGATGGTGATGGAGGAGATCCTGAGGGACTGTAGACTTGTGCAGATCTCTTACAGTTGCCATGGCAGCATCACCATGCTCTCCTCCAGCTGAAATCTCCCAACCCCCTGTTCATTTATCCATTTTCCCCTTTTCCAGCTACCTAGTGACTAACCTAATGGGTGCAGACCTCAATAACATCGTTAAATTTCAGCGGTTGTCAGACGAGCACGTACAGTTCTTAATTTACCAACTCCTCCGTGGCCTCAAGGTAATTTACTACATGCACTATATGATAAAGATGCTGTATACTTATTGCTACCTAATGTGCAGTATACACTAATCAGCCACAACAATAAAACCACTGACAGGTGAAGTGAATAGAATTGAATATGCAGCATTAGGCATCAGAACTGGATAATGGGTGAATGTACATTGATTACCTGGGGAGGAGAAAGCACACGAATCCACTATAGGACCCCAACTCAAAATTAGAGGTCTTTAATTAAGATTTAAGATCTTGTCGAGTCCATGTCGCAACGGGTAAGAGGTGTTTTGGGAGCAGAGGGGGATCCACACACCGTTTGGCAGGTGGTTCGAATGTTGTGGCTGATCGGTGTCTGTTAGAATGCAGTTAGTATACAAGTGGTTCTTAGCTGCTCTTGTCAGATGTACTCATTTAGTACTCTCAGATGACCTCTTCTTCTTCAGTAACACCACCTATAATGTACCAAGCGTGTTAATTTATACAGATTTTGATTTGAAAAGTAGAACCCTTGAGTGCTATTAACAACCAGAAGCAAATTCATTGTATAATGTAGCATATTTCACTAAAAAAGCAGATTCTAATATTTTCTGTTCCGTTCTCTTCTGTATTGTTGCAGTAGCTTTAAGGTCAATTTGATAAAGTTTACCTTTGTGCTACCGGCAGAAGATGAATTTATCCATTTCTTTTAGATAACTGTTACTTATCCCATACTTTTAGCTGTCTAATGAAACCATCAATCTGGTCATTTTACTATTCCAACAGTGCTTGATGTGGTTGCAGCCTTTCAGAATCTAGAAACCAGTTTATGTGGTACAAATAGCCAACATACAAACAAACAGCATACGTTAAAAAAATGGTAATTTCCTGCTGTCAGTGAATAGGTTCGACTGTCCAGTCGAAAAGCAGTTTCCCTTTAGGCAGAAGCTAATATGGTGAACTACCCTATTGACCCCTATCCCACTTTATACGTCTCCCTTTTTTCTTTCTCATTCCCACATCCCCCTGCCCCACCCCACCGCCTGCCGAACAGTACATCCATTCAGCGGGATTGATCCACAGAGTGAGTGCATTGTTTCTGATAATTACATTTTAAAATAAGTCAGAAATTGTTGCAGCACTTGCCCGAGTTGCAATAAATAAATCTCTTTTAGCCTGTAAAAACCCAGCATTTCCCTTAGTTTTAACGTTGGAATATCATCTTATTTAACACTGTGTGAGAGCATCAACGGTTTACTCTGACTGTTAATTGATGACATCATCATGAGTTTTACATTGTAATACATTTTTGAGATACTGTCTATGACACATCAAATGGAGGCTGAGTGGTTAATGCAGTTTCATCTCCATATCCTCCTTCTCTCTGCATATACAGTAGATCTTTAGTTGAATCATATTTCTTTCTTCTTTTTTGACCCTCAATATCCTCCTCAGGACCTTAAGCCAAGTAATGTGGCAGTAAACGAAGACTGTGAGCTGAGGGTAAAAAGATTTTTAGTTTTTTCCAATAAATCTTTGACTCCAAACTACAGTATGAACCCTGTCCCTTAGAAACCCTATACCCATCCTACAGATCCTTGACTTTGGATTGGCCCGGCAGACAGATGACGAGATGACAGGCTACGTAGCGACTCGCTGGTATCGAGCTCCGGAGATTATGCTGAACTGGATGCACTACAATCAGAATGGTAAGACGTCATCAAACTTTAGCATTTTTAAGTTTTAGTTTAATTATTAACCATGTGGTGTTTCTGTTCCAGTTGATATTTGGTCAGTGGGGTGCATTATGGGTGAGCTGCTGAAAGGAAAAGTCCTTTTTCCTGGCACCGACTGTATCCTTTATTAGCACACTGCGGTTTGCAGCTCTTGCCCCCTTTACCATCAACCTTTCATTGCCTATTTAAAGTTCCCCGTGGATGCAGACTTCTCGGCACTTTGCATCACAATCTCAGGTCTTTCTGAAGGGGGGGCGCATAAAGGAATTAATAGGACTAATAACAAAAGCCAGAACTATTTAGGTTGTTTTATTCAGTGTCTAAAGCCCCTTTTAGACATGTACTGGATTTCAGACATTTTCTAGACTTTCTCTGGGCTGGGTGCATGTGTGAACGCAAACACCCAGGTCTGTTGGCCCTGACATTACCCGGACTTTACCCATCCCAGGACCTGATCCTCCGGACATTGTCTAGAGTTCATGTCTAAAATAGGCTTTAGAGGAGAGTTAAGTTTGATTTAATGATCTTTGTGTGATGTGAGAAAAGAACTGTTGCCTTTTGGGGTGTTTAGCAAGTAGAGTTTGTGTCCTACCCTGTATTCATGCAGACATTTACCCAGTATTAAAACAACGCAGGTGGCTGTGTTGGTGGGGTTCAGTGAAGCCCAATTGCAGGAATGGATGTCTCTTGGTTCTAGACCTTTTCTGAGGTCATAAAACAGCACAGTGCTTTGAAATATCCACGAGCACGATTTTATAACTCGCAGAATTTCTACCAGCTGCATGTATGATAACTGGCCAACAGGAACTGGAAGTAAACAGCAGAAAGTGTGTTTGCATTACAAAGTAATCCTGCAGGAATGTGCACTTGCAAAGGCCCAACTGGCCAACATGACACATTGCTGGATAGTGCCACACTGCAGAGAGAGAGAGAAACGCTACATCACTTTGGAACATTTTATGTTTAGATGGTCCCAACTCTGTGTAAAGCACAGTCCTCTATTCACATGAATGAGAGGAGCTGCACATCTTCAAGCTCGGCAAAAAGCCTGAAGTCTGAATACAGCATTAGTTAGTCAATTTCACGCAGCATGTGACAAAATATGATAAGACAAATGCTGACTAACAACCCTTAACCCCACCCGCACAAAGATATTGACCAGCTGAAGAGAATCATGGAGGTGGTTGGGACTCCGACACCCGAGCTGTTAAAGAAGATCTGCTCTGAACACGTAAGGGAAGCATGATTGGAAATGTGAAAAAAAGACAAATGTTGCAGTTGCTGACACAGGAAGCCTGTTCTTACTGATTAGTTGGTCCACTGACATGGTCTGATGTGTAATGTATACATGGATTTACTGGAAACTGGTTATTAGTGCATGTAAATGTTCCAATTACACCCACATCTGCAGACGGGTAATTAAAGAACGGCAGGCAAACAGACACAACATACAAACAGGCTGAATCACATAAGCAGCTTTTACATAGCAGACTTCTACAGTGCACTATGTGTTAGTTTGAGTTTTGCCCCAAATCCTCCATTCCACTATGCTCCCTGTCCACAGCCTTTGCTCATGCAGATGCTCTTGTGGGAATCTGTTTAGAAACCAGTTTACAGTTTCATATGGCAGAGAAATCAATTATTTCTGGGAGACATCAACTTGGGCAAATCCGGTTTCTCTAATGCTCGACCCCCATTACAGTAAGCACACTCGAGAAAGTCGGCTGCAATCTGACAAGTGCATGTAAAAACAGTGCGTGTTGTAGTGTTTGACACCTAATGGTCACATGCCACTAGTTGGTCACCCTGGTCTCTATTTGCAGGCACAGAAGTACATCCAGTCTCTGCCTTTTATGCCCCCACAAGACCTGGAAAAGATCTTCAGAGGAGCAAATCCACTAGGTGAGTGCTGTAGTGTCAATTGCATTATTAACTTTCAAATTGAATTGAAAAGCTTTGAGAGGCTTCTGAAGCACCTGCTGCTCTCTGTTAGAAATATAATTATATAGGTTTGGCCCTCATTTATACACAGCCCAGCTTTGTCTTTGTTTATGTCTGCCTCTGTCTTAGCTGTTGATCTGTTGAAGCGTATGCTGGTTCTGGATTGTGATGGGAGGATCTCTGCCAGCGAGGCTCTGTCCCATCCATATTTCTCACAGTACCACGATCCAGACGACGAGCCAGAGGCCCCCCCATATGATCAAACACTGGAGAGCAAAGACCGAACTCTAGAAGAATGGAAAGGTGAACAGAGCAGATCGTTTTAGCTGCAACAAAACACATATTTCCACTATAGTCCTCAAAGAAAGACAGGAAATACAGAACGTGACACATAAATCCGTAACATTTTTAAATGTCAAGATATTTTCTACTCTGCAGTTCCCTTTTAGTGAATGTTCTCACTTCCTTTCATAAATAATATCAGTAGGAAAATTGTTGCCTGACGCCACACATTCAATGTAAGCTTCAAGCTGCAGAGCTTTCACATGAAGGATTGTGCAATGATGAGTTCAAGCTTGGCTGTTACAAATAGCCAGAAATGCTGACCACATCACCAAGTAGTTTACCATTAATAGCTTCACAAATATGCCTTAGTTCAGCAGGGCATTTAATGGTTTGTGAAATGTCCCGGAGCTGATGTGAGTCATGGAGGATCATTTAGCATGGTTTGCATTCCAATTTGGTTTTTGTTTTTGATAGACACGTACAAGAGGCAGAACTATTATAGCATAGCTTGCTATGGAAATGTCTAAATTACTTTGGCTTGTGACAATGCATGTTAGAGTAATGGTTTTTGCAATGTTAGTTTAAATGTTTCCTTTCCTTTTTCATGTTTACAGAGTTGGTGTTTGAAGAAGTGAACAGCTTTAAAGCATCGGGAAGTAAGAGTGATAGCCTTCAGGTGGAGCAGTAAGCCGCATTCTGCTCCGCCTCATCCTCTACCTGGAGAACATGCTCACTGAGTTTGGGAGTAGAACTGTGGCAAGAAAAACCCTGCATTCTTCCAGCTCAGAGTGACTGCTTTTGACTGCCATCTCAATGTCACGGATTTAGTATTCAGTATTTAAAGACTCAAGTAAGGGGACAGCAAGAGGAGGGTTTAATCTAAAGGGGGTTTCATTGTAAAGACTAGGGGGGTGGGGGGTGAAAACAACAACAACAAACAAAAATCGTGCCACAAGGAGGACAGGAGATTACACAGAGAGAGAGAGAGAGAGAGGTAAGACTAAATTCAAAACTATAACTCAGAACATGAATCAAAATGCAGAAGTGGGGAAAGTTAATTCAACTACAGCTTTTCTGTGAAAACAGGGAAATGAGATACATACATACATACAAGAAAAGACAAAATAGCAACTAACCAAAGAGGCGTGGACACAAACTAAACAACCAGGATCAGGACTAGACAAAAACTAAAGGTTGTGTACACACAGGAATCACACAGAAGAGAAACTAATATCATCAAGACACACTAGTGCAAATGTAAATTAACAGGGATAAATAAACACAGCTCTAAACCGAGGCTGACAGACGTGGATAAATAAATAATCAAACCTCAGACCAAAATGGCAGAGTCCAAATACAGGGAAAGGATCTGTGCCGGAGCATGCAACATAACAACAAAGACAAACTAGCAGGGAACTGAGGGGGAAGATGGATTTCAAAACAACGGGGGAACAGGTGAAAAAATCAGGGGCTGATGACAATAATGAGAGGAAGTCGGCCGAGGGGCTAGAAAATAAAAGCTGGAGAAGTGAAGTGGGGGAAAACAGGGACAAAGTAAACACAGGGAACAGAATCGTGACAGTCAAGGGATCTAATGCACTCGTTACAATTACAGGGAGCATAGATAGTAGAATCTCTCCATGAGAGTTGCTTTCTCTCATGTTTCCTCTCAGTGAGGGCAAAAAAAGTAATGAACAGTTCACCATGACGTGTCAGAGATCGCCATGAGGATACATAGGAGACAGCAACTTCAATAAACTGAACTGTGTTTACAGACCCAGAGTACTGAGTATGGAAGAGTATTGATACTAGAAAATAAATGCACACTAATAATTTCCAAAGCAATGGCAGAAATGCTGCTTAGGCTTTCATTGTTACAAATGCCACAAGCAGTCACTGCTTCTATATATGGAATTCACGTATAAAGACGTGCAGTAATGCCGCGTCGTGTCAGAGCACAGCTTGAGCCTGAATACTACTGCATGATTTTTGTCTATTTACCTTATTACTGGCACCGGATTAAGACTTCTTATTGCATCTGGCTGCATTGTCAGGGGGGGACTTTCAGAAACGTGACCAACTTTTTACATGTTTTATCTCTATCATTTCCACACAGTCAAAAAATTAAAACCATTCTCTCGCGCTTGCAGAATACAGTAGTAAACACCAACTGTGCTATTAATTAGAAATTCAATTAATTAATGCCAAAGCTGGATCGGAGTGGCTGTTTTTCAGGTTACAGTGTGACCTTGCTTCACATGTCGAGTTTTCACCAATGGCCCTGCCACCAGGTTTCCATGAACTCTTTACTGTCTTTTAATGGCCATGCTTTGTGTTTACATTATTTACATTTCAAACATTTTGCAAACTGTTAAATACAGTTCCCAGAAGAGGTGAAATAGTGTTGGATAATACTAGAGTAAATAACTTGTAGCCCCATCCAGGCCATGACTGGTCCGACGCTTCATGCTGAGCCGTGTTTGGCTGCTGGTAGCAAGCAGGTATCTTATTAAAAAACCTACGTTTTTCTTAACTTCTTTTCACTTTTTATGTTTTAAAGAAAATAATCCCCAATGCAGTGTCACTGCTGTCCAGACAGAATCTTACTGCAACATTAATATACTCGTTATCGCGTTTAAGAACTTTCTCACAGCTAACACTTGTACATGCAGTGTGAGCTCAATGTACATGCACATTTGTCTTTCTGACATGTGTCATTCCTCTTGCAGCGGACTGGAGTTTTCATTCGGCAAACTTTTTTTGCTGAGGTAAAATTATTTGGTTACCTTAAACTGCAGTTGCAGAGCCAATGAACCACCAATTTTGAAACTAAGGTCATTGAAAATGCCAAGAGGTTCTAAAGGTCTAGTACAGGGATACTGATGGAGGAATTAGAGCAATTCTCCTTCCATGCATGCTCATTTACTGCAATATGGAGGAAACAAGATGCAATTTGAGGTTGAATTAGATGCAGATGCGGGGTGGGGGTGAGGTACCAGTTAAGATTCTGGGAGATAAAAGGTTTATATGTCCGGAGAAAACATAAATCTGGTTTGTATGTGAATGCTGCAGATGTATTTTAACTTGATCTATATACTGGATAAAAGCTGAGTTTTACGGACAGGTAGAAACACATACATATACGTATACAGATGGTAAGAAGCCTAACTGGCCATTTTAAGGAAATACAAAGCTAGTACTGATTTTCACATAGCAACAGTTTAAAGTTTAAAGGTTAAAATCAGCTGTAATCTATGGTTCTTTGGCTTAACGTATATGAGTTTAACTTAACCAATGACGGCATTTCTACCTCAAAGTAACATTAGTACCACTAAAACCTTATTTTACCATTGAAGAATAATATTTGAGGAACACAAGAAAGAAAATACACTCTAAGCTATTTTTTCCGTAATAGTAACAACACTGGAGCGCTACATGTAGCCTTTTGTGCAGAATGTTGTTAACATAGTCCAGATGAATCTAAGCTGTCTCAGTCGAAGTGTGTTAGAGCTCTGAATGTGTAAGTGTCATGTGCTTATGTGGATGTTGTACATGTGGTGGATTTGAATAGCAAACTGCAAAGCGAATGTATATGTTAATTTGTTTGAAGTTTGAAGCGTCTCTTGAATACATGGTGGCATGCGGTTCAACTGTGACCATGAGTTTCAAATCACAATGGTGAATGTCAGCTCTCTGTTTCAAAACATTTACATGATTTTATTATTTATCATCAACGGGTAATAATGACTTGGAAAATCTCATCTTCAACTGAATAAATCAGCATAAATCATCATTTCTGTTTGTCTCGTGTCTTTAGTACATTTTCTTTACTTTACATATCCAATGAATGCTTAAGGAATGTCTACAGTGTGTGTGTGTGTGTGTGTGTGTGTGTGTGTGTGTGTGTGTGTGTGTGTGTGTGTGTGTGTGTGTGTGTGTGTGTTGCAGGGGGGGGACAGTATCTACAATCTACCTGATAAGTAATTGCACTGACTCCATAGCACTTAATTATCAGATCAGAATAAACACGAACACAGACACTAGAAACATGCTCACAACCCTTGATTCTTCATGTAAAAATACTCCAATAAATCCTACCTTTCTAAAAATTCCAGTTCAGTTACAGTAGATTTTGAAGATGATGATGATGATTTTACAGATGTGATTGAATTTGTTGGTACCTTTTTATGAAAAAACTTTCCTGTAACTTTGTCACACATGTCTTCAATGGTAAAAAATGTGCCTATTTAAATTGAAGAAAGTAATAATTTCTGTTTGCTTTGGCGTTTGTGTCATTTGATTTCTGATTTGATTGTTTTCTATTTTGTTACTTTAGTTGATTTATTCGTGTAAGTGTGACGCATTGCTACTTTGTGAGGATAATATCATGTTTTTCAGTATTAGCTACAGGGGTTTGCAGCGTGTCCAGAGTTTGTGGAGAAACCTTAAACTGGCAGATGTTTGGTGGCTTGTCTCCCCCACGTTGCAGACACACCCACAGATCGCCCTGGGCGACTACAAACCATGAATAACAACGTGTGTGTGTGTGTGTGTGTGTGTGTTGGGGGTGTAACTGGCGCCGGGGTTGTCGCTAGTTCATCTCGGGGAAACTCTTCGCCGCGTCCTTCGCGTTTTCACTAAAAGTTATACGCGATTTCTTCGCGTATGACTTTTTGCCATCACGGAGCGGAGCCGCATCCTGACGTCAGCCGCGTCCAGCGGAATATGGCTGTGCGCTCCAGGACGGGCTTTTACCGGCAGGAGGTAAACAGAACCGTGTGGGAGGTTCCGGAGAGGTACCGGGACTTGAAGCAAGTCGGGACGGGAGCGTACGGGACGGTGTGGTAAGTTCCAGCTCGGGGAGGTTGGCTGTGGAAGGGAGCAGGACTTAGGTGAAGTTAGACTCACAAATTCAAATAATCCTGAGACTTTTTTTTACCACGAATGTTTCATCAGAACATACAGTGGTTAAAGTACAGAGTTAAAGTAACTCTATTCCTCATTGTGTCTGTTTTATGCAGAACTAAAGAAGAACCAACCTCCACCCTGTCCGGATTTAATATTGGAGCTGATTTTATCTTTAACTTACTGAAGTCGATTTTCTTTTCTTCTACTTGATAATACTAGTGTTAGTCCTTGTGTGGGATATTGTGGTCAGTGGTCTCTCCACAGCTGGCTCTGCAGGGCCTCTTTGCATTGTGTTGCGTGGATGGGGGTCAACAAAGAAATACCACCCCCTCTTTCGCATTGTTGGGAAAAGTCAAAGGCCCCCAGTTAGCTGCACAGACAGCAGAAATACTTTGTCAGTTCCACATTGCGGCTTGTCGTTTCAGTGAAGGCACAGGTGTACAATTGTGGGTTTTTAACCAAAACATCTGCTCTAAAAAAAAAGGTTCATAGTGATTGAAGTTTTGTTCTGAAACGAGCATCTTTAAAGCCACAGGTTTTATGTTTTCTTTTTAATCTAAAAGTTCAGCATGGGACCGCCGGATGGGGACCCAGGTAGCCATTAAGAAGCTTCACCGGCCCTTCCAGTCCAAACTCTTTGCCAAACGAGCCTACAGAGAGCTGCGCCTCCTCAAACACATGAAACATGAAAATGTAAGAAGACTCTCAATCAAATCAGTTTGTTAGGGGTCACTTTGTTGTACCCCCAAAACAAATTCAACGGTCAGGACTCGCAGTACTCAAACACAACATATTCTCTTGATGTGTTCTCCTCAGGTAATTGGGCTGCTGGATGTTTTCACCGCGGAAATCTTGCTGGATCGATTTCGTGACTTGTAAGTTGCAGCTTCCTGAACTCTGTTTATAATTACAATTCTTTTGGATCATTAGACCCCTCTACTTTCTACAGTTACCTGGTGATGCCCTATATGGGCACTGACCTCGGCAAGCTGATGAAGCTGGAGAGATTATCTGAGGACAGAGTGCAGTTCCTCGTCTATCAGATGCTGAAAGGACTCAAGGTGACTACTTTTACACAGAAATGTATTAGGATATTAGTCAGCGCTTTTAAATAAGGAATCGGCTTTGCCTTACTTTAGTGTGTTAAAGGCAAAACTAATGGAATATATCTGGTATAATCTGTTATAGTGAGGATCCTGGGTTTGTTTCAGTGAGTTGAGCTGATCATGTGTGTGTCTCCTCTCTCCTCAGTATATCCACTCTGCAGGGATCATCCACAGGGTGCGTGACCTTTGACCTTTGAAACTAGGAGCTTTAAGGGAGGGCTCTTTCTCTTCATCACACTCAATCCCATTAATACCAGTTCCCACACAGCAAGCTTTGCTCTTTGTGTGTGTGTGTGTGTGTGTGTGTGTGAGAGAGAGAGAGAGGGAGAGATCTGGTACTGAATTATTACAGTGCATTTCTCTATGGTTTTACAGTTTGTACTAATAAACAGTGTAAAGATGAATTGTGGAAATTTGACTTTGTCATGTTTACATTTGTCTTGTTTCCTCTGCCCTGAAGAAGGTACCAGCCTTCCAATCAGTGATCAGATCTAATCCTCGTGTAATCCTCTTTAATCTCAAATCCTTCTTATGAAAACTGATTTGTTGCCTAAAAATTGTTGCAATTCAGTGTAAATAGGACAGATCATTAATGGATGTCAAATCTCTTTCCATGACTGTCATGTGTTGTATGTAACCAGTCTCTCATGATCTAACGTGTTTTTTTTCCCACAGGACCTTAAACCTGGAAATTTAGCCATTAACCCAGATTGTGAGTTAAAGGTACTCCATCAAACATTACATAGATTTGCCTGTTTTCTACTCGATTTTGAAACACATACATATTACAACTTTAATAATGATAGTGACGAAGTCTGAAATTACGGTGAATATTGCTTGTTTAAAAGAACTCAAAAACTTTTTAAAAGTCATGAAAGTCACAAATATTGTATAATTTTTACTCCAGATCCTCGACTTTGGCCTGGCAAGGCAGGCTGATGCAGAAATGACCGGCTACGTTGTGACGCGCTGGTACAGAGCGCCTGAGGTTATTCTCAACTGGATGCACTACACACAAACTGGTAAACTCCCATTCTTCACATTTAGTGTCAACATGAAGACGCTGGGAAAAAAAAACGAAGATACTAATGTCATCACCCGATTAGCTAATGTGAGCTCTATGTTTCAGTGGATATCTGGTCTGCAGGTTGTATCATGGCTGAGATGCTGTTGGGAAAACCTCTGTTCAAGGGAAATGATCGTATCCTTCACTGTCATCAAATCCAGCCTGATTATCCTCTAAAGAAACTGTCAAACCTGTATGGTGTAAATGTTCTGGAACATGCAAATAGAGAATACTTGACCATAGTTACTGTCAGACCTGGATCAGCTGAGAGAAATCATGAAGATTACAGGAACCCCAGGTGCTGACTTTGTGCTGAAGCTACAGAGCCAAGATGTAAGACGTAGTGAGAGTATACTGATACTGGACTTTGCATACAGTAAATTCCCTTAAACCTCCAATTAATCCCGGTTTCTTCTTTTAACAGGCCAAAAACTACATCCGAAGTCTTCCAAAAGTTCCAAAAAAAGACCTGCATTCTATTTTCTCAAAAGCTAGCTCGAATGGTACGTGGAAATCCCTCTGTCCTCTAGTTTACCCAGCTGCTCGCTCTACTACGCCCGTGTCATGCTGACGTTGACATGTTTTCCTGTACTTACAGCTGTGTGCGTCCTGGAGAAGATGCTTCTTCTGGATCCCGAGCAGAGAGTAAGCGCGTCCGAGGCACTGGACCTGCCTTTCTTTAGCGAGTTCCGAGAAGCAGAGGAGGAGACTGAGGCGCTGCCGTACGATCAAACCATGGACAACACAGACCTGCCACTGGACCAGTGGAAACGTAAGAGAGAGGGGAGGCCGGCTTAGATTCAAAGCTGCTTTAGTTCATGAGTATTTTGAAATATTAAGTTCGTCAGAGAGCTGCAGTGCCTGCTTTTTGTCACAGGAAGTCACTGGTGAGCTTAGATCTTACACTTACAGTTTCATAAGAGAAGAAGCTGAATTTGAATTGGAAGGTGGATCTGGTCTGTCCTGGATCTGGACAGCTTGACAGCTAATCCATGATTCTCCTCCTTGTGTATCTGTGCAGGTCACACATTCACAGAGATTCTGACCTTCAGGCCGCCCAGGGACTCGAAGGAGACGTCACTTTAAGAGCACGAACGTACACACATCTGCACACAAACACCTCTGTTCTCACACACATTTTTACACTCACACTCTCACAAACTTGCACCAAAAAATATTCTGTTCTTGCTGACGTGTTTTTTGTAAGTGTGCTGGATTTATTGACACTATTGTGTTTTTTTGCTTTCAATAAATGTCATTTCAGTGTTTGTGTGCCACATTATTTTGTCCACCCAATGATCCATATCAATGTTTAAATTCATGCTAAATGTCAACTCAGTCTGCCCATTACGGTATGTAGCTGTTCTTGTTCTTGTCTGTTTGCGTTTTGATAATATCTTCTGATAGTTCGCCTTATTTCTGGGACTAAAGGGCAACGACATTTACTGTTCAGTACCAACATGATTGCAGGGATCATCTCATGTGGGTGCTGACACCTCTGTAACCTCCACAAACAATTTCTCTTCATTTCTTTATCCAGAAAGAAATGGATAAGGGTTTTATGATTCATACTCACAATTTCACTGGTACATTCACTCTCCTCGAAAAGTATTGAACTAATTCCTTTATGTTTTGCTGTAGGCTGAAAACATTTGGGTTTGACATCAAAAGATGAACATTTCATCTTTTATTTTCTGGTATTTACATCTGGATCTGATACACAACTTAGAAGAAAGCACCTTTGGTTTGAACCCACCCGTTTTTCATGCGAGCAAAAGTATAGGAACTTAAAATAGAACTTAAATAATAGACTTAAAATAGATTAAAGTGAATAAGACTTAATATTTAGTTGCAAATCTTTTGCTCGCAATAACTCCA
This sequence comes from Channa argus, assembly GCF_033026475.1. NCBI lineage: Eukaryota > Metazoa > Chordata > Actinopteri > Anabantiformes > Channidae > Channa > Channa argus. Next base: position 14,649,333 of record NC_090217.1, on the reverse strand, counting down.
TTAAGCCTGTGACTGATTGACATCACCGAACTATTTCATTCTTCTTCTGTGATGCCTTTAAACCACATAGTTACCTTATAGTTCCAACACTATTTGAGGGGAGTGTATTTCCCTTTACAGTGATCAGACAAGAGACACACCCTTTTACATGTCTCATTCTCCAGGACATTACGCCATCCAGAATACACCTTTAAGCTTTTTACATGACACAAACAGTCAGAATTGTTCTTCTATGGACTTGCTTCTCATGTGAAAGAGAGTAAGTTCAGTAGCAAATGCATCTAAATCTGGTATTTGTCGCTGAAGACACACACTGAATTCTTTTTATTACCACTGTTGGTCGCAGTCAACTGACTGGTCTGGCAACAATCAAAAGTAATGGACTTTTCATCAGAGAGACTGAGAAATCAGATACGTTTCTTCTCAGCTCGATTTGATAAGAGCTGTTTGCCTGCTGATGTTGACTGACTACACAGTAGCAGTTGTTTTATTTCCCGGTGGCTATACTCCTCAGATTCTAGTAGGACAATGGATAGTACCGACATGTCTAAAAAAACGGGGGAACACTCAAATCTCAGCAGAGTTTTGCTGCTGCTGTTTCTCTCAGGTAACACCAGGACTCTTATTTTGACAGAAACACAAGTGAGGTGAGATGTAACAGTAGCTATGTAGAGTGTTAACTTTCAGACAGAGGTTTTACTGTGTATAATGAGCCACTGTAAAATCATACTATTTATTCCAGTGTATAGATTTAAATGTTGTAGTTACTTTGTTTAAGATTTGATACATATTTAAAATATGTAGCATATTATAGATTCAGTTTGTTACTTCAAATAGATATTTTACATTGTTGTATTCTTTAATTCAAACCAATGAACAAATCAGAACTCTCATAACACTTATTGTCGATTAACAAAGCTGATGTCAGGACCTGGGATATAGTATGTGGCAGGTGGGAAAACCTGAGAATCAATCAAAGGGTGTTGGGCATTTAAGCACCGCGATGGGACGAGCAGGGTTGTTTGGTGTGTTGCACCTTGCTCTGCTGCACGTGGAGCTGCATTTCCCTCAGTGTTAGTGCTAACAGCTGTTCGCCATTAAACCAATGGGCACACAGCTGATGGAACTGGACCTTGGAGCAATGGAAGACGGCCGCCTGGTTAGATCTGTTTAGGATTTGCTGCTTATGTCTTGTATGCCATATACTACACACAGGCCACCTTTAGAGGTCTTGTAGAGTCTGTGCTTCTGTGTGTTAAAACTGTTTTGACAGCACAGAAGATCATAATGATGGACTCAAATGGCAATTATGGAATGCACAGTGTGTTATGTGTTACATGTCTTAATTTCCTATGACTTGTGTCACATACACATCTTTGCTGCCACTGATGGATTTTTTTTCACTTCCCCAACAAAGCCAAATCAGGCTACTTATTGTTTTTTTTTGTTGTGGCATTTTTCAAACACATCACATGTTCATTAACCTAAAGTTACACAGTGTGAGTCCGAAGTATCCAGGAAATGCACCCACGTTAACTTTAACACTAAGCACCAAGTCAGTCAGGACCTAACAAAAATACAGTCACTGACTTTCAATATTCACTGTGCAACTGGTGAAGACTGTTTATATAGATTATGCTCAGTGTTAGAAATTCATAAAGTATGTATTTACGTACCGTCAGGCCTCCAGCCAGGACTGTCTTCAGCTGAAGAGAACGCTGAACTACATGCAGACAGTAAGTGATTTTACTTTAAGTTAGACAGCAAATCTTTTCCTAAAGGGACTTGAGATTTAAAGATCACAGTACTAATCAACTGACTGCTGTAACCAAATGTGACCATAAATTGTGGCTGTTGAAATTTCCAGGTTTGAGTGTAACAATTTCGGCTCCAGACTATGTGACCGTGGGCGTCCCGAGCAGCGTTGAGTGTAATTACGACTGTTTCAGTTGTACGTTTTCTATGTCTTTGGATGGTCAAGTTGCCCAAGGTCAGGGAAACGTCCTGGCCTTTACACTTAAAACTTGGACGAGGGTCTTAACAGTAACATGCACCGTCTCTGATGACAACACATCTGTGAGTGGCAGAGCATCAAAGCAATTGCAGGTGTTAGGTATGTAATTGTGGAATGTATTAAAACTGCAGAGCGATACTCACCACTCTGAACAGTCTTGCAACGTCTTGCCTCAATAATGACTCGTATTTGTCCTTCTCACTTTAGCTGGACCCGCCAACATTTTTATCTCAGGCCCTGATTTCATAAATTCAACAAAGAGCTTCAAGTACAGCTGCCATGCCGACTGTCAGCCATTCTGTAATTACGCCTGGAAGACTCTTAACGCTCCATGGATTGGTGGTCAAGGGAACGCGATTTCTATCACTCCTCATGAGATACAGAGCCCTGAAGAGGTTCTCATCTGCAAAGCCACCAATAGTGTGTCCAAGATGTTTGTTGCTGCCACTAAAAAAATTACAGTAATAAGTAAGTGAGAAGTTTCAGTGGATTTATTGGTGGTAAAGGTTCCGACCTTGGCAGGTGGATATTGCCACTAAATGGTAGTTTTAATTTTTTTAAAGCATTTTACTGACTGTTCTTTAAAGATCAGAACGAAAGTGAAAAAAGTTTCACATTTCGTAAATACACAAGTATTGACATTTTCTTGTCTTTTAAGCTGAAAAGGACAATAACTCTTACAGTGATTAAAAACGAGAATGTCACTCCCCATTACATTTTGGCCTGAATTGCTGAGTTGAGTCTTGTGACATAAGACTGTTGTCAGTGTTTTAATGTAACTCAGCAAAAATATTTTGTAAAATGTCAGAATGTACCTAAATCAAAAACAACCAGGCAATCGATTTTACATTTAGTCAGAAGCCGATAGAAATGAAGAACGACACATTAGTCGGTCGAGATGTGTCTACGTATCATCCGTGGGCAATATGAGCGTGTGGGGCGATGTGATTGAGTTAAAAGTGGATGATCCGCTTAAATCTTTCACTCTCAAGTGTGGGGCTCAAAACGCTGATTCGGGGAAGACAGCCACAGCCGTAAAAAGAGTAACAATAAAAGCAAGAGAAACTAATGAAGGTATCGAGTGGGTTTATGTTTTACATGACATCCACACACTTTGACGTTGTTTGACCATGTGTTTGGCTTCTTTTTCTCCTTGGGTGCGGAGTCAGTTCCTAACCTGTCTGCTCGTCCTGAGGAGGCCTTAGTCGTGCTGCTGTTGGCCTTCATCACTTCTGCTGCTTTTATAATGTGATCCAATGCAGACAGGTAAATTTTAATCCTAGTCATATAAGTTTTATCAGGTGTTCACTGTAATTTTGTGCTTAATTTGTTTTGCTAGTGCATCAGGCCACTTAATTTTATCAGTGGTAGTAGTTTTTTGTTTTATTCACGTTTTAAGTGTTTTTTTTTTTTTTACCGTTTGTAGTCATTATGTTAGCTTTAATGCACGCATTGTTCTTCCATTACGAAAAATAATTTCTCTCGTTCTCTCTGTCCCTAACAGATCTTTTTGGAGAAGAAAGGTAGATGAATTATGGGGAATGAATGATTCATTTCTCACGCTGCATGCTGTTCTTTTCCATCCATCTCACATGTTGACAGTGGGCTGAACCCTGTTTGCACTTTGCATCAAGTGATGTGGAAAAGGACGTTACCACGAAGGTGTGGACGAGGGAGAGAGCACATGCAGTGTGAGAATATTTTTTTGATTATTGAAGATTTTTTGCAAGATTCCTATACAATGATACAGGTATAATATTCAAACAAGCAGATAAATAGCAATAAAATCAATGAATGAATAAAATCATAAATATAAGTGAATAAGATACATGTAGCTGGGTGGAGCTCGGATGTATTCACTTTAACTTCTGCACAAGTTATTGGATGAAGCTGTGCTGGAAATTAGCAAAGGTTGCTAAACATGGTTGAGTAATGGAGGCCACAAAGCTGTAAATAGTTTCACTCCAACAAGGGCAATAAACACCCGCATGTGTGTGGAGGAACAAAGGAGTCTTGTGTGACTATGGCGCCACCTGTTGCACATCACAAAGATGTGGACGTTCTTGTCTGTCGTACACTGAAAAGCTCACAAAAACATTAGGTTACAGTTTTAAAACCTTCGGCATTTTTGTGCTCATATACAATTTTAAGGGAAAGTTGATATATATCACACAGCATTTGTACTTTATTTCTTCTTAGAAAAACAACAGCTTTTAAATTTTTTTTTTACTGTTTTGTGCTGCATCAGATTAAAGACTTTTTTCCATAATGTTCAAACTCACAAAACGCTGAATATTGAAAAAACTAAAACAACCCAAATAAAACAAATAACACTTCAAAATGAACTGTTGCTTATGTCTCATTGCTCTTCTGCCACCACATCTTCTAAAATTCATGCACTTGTTCATGGTTTTGAGTAAACGCAACCACAACTTCACAGACTTAACACTTCATTGTGAGTGTTTTCATGCTTTTTTAAAAAGTGTTCAATTCGCATTCACAAAATAAGTTATTGTAAATGATCCTGACATTTGCTACATTCTACCTCTAAAAAAGAAGAGTTAAATTAAATGGTGGACAGGACTTTAAAAAATGGTAAATGGCCACTTATATAGTGCTTTTATCCAATGCGCTTTACATTGTTGATTCCCGTTCACCCATTCACCCATTCACCCATTCACCCATTCCCACTTACCTCTTCGGAAGAGGAAGAAGCAGATAAAACTGAATTCTGAACATTTTGTTTGTGTTGGACAATGACAAACCGGGATAGTGTTACCTTTCCATCCATTTCTCAGCCCCATATCTACAATTCTTTCATAGGGGTTAAAAGGTTACGGAATCCAGAGGATTTTAGATATAGATCAGGCTTTAGAAAGATTTGTTCCCAGTGATTTTAAAGAAAAGACAGAAAGTGCGATATCAATGAGAACGTTTGCAGGGGCCAAGGTTCACTAGCACTGTTGTACATTTATATATGTAGCTGTCTTACTGTATACATACTGTACAGATATAGTGGTATGTACAGTTATGCACATGGAAGTATTTATTTTGTGCACTTGTAAAATAAAGCCTGTTGAAGAATGTCGCACATTGCGTTACGTTTTTAGGTTCTGATTGTAAATGTCACATTTATAGTATAATATGTGAAAACGTGCAAAATATAGTGTAAATACAGGAGTTTCGGTGGGTTTGGAGGGTCCCACAATATTGAGAAATGCATGTCAACAGTTAATCTGCATAAGGCATAAATAGGTTAAATAAGTTAAATAAGTTACATCAAAGATGATGTCAGTGGTTCTTTGTTACTGTTCCATAAGTGTGTTTCAGATGTGAAATTGTGATTACAGATTTTTTTTGTTTGCTTAAACACTTCTGTCCAACACTTACACTAACAACACATTGAAAAGTTACAAGTGCAAACACATCAGTCATTTCACAATAGACACAGAAATACAAAATACATCTATCAGTATCTCAGTATCCAAAGGTGATTTTACTTGAGTTAACAAACTGTGCTGCAATCTGCACCTGCACTTTCTGAGATTGAATTGTTTTTCCATACTGTTCAGACTGATAGAGACAGTTTATTCCAAGAAAGATTTGGGTCAAAAATGTGTGAAAAGCACAGATGGAAAGCACAGATCCATGGTTCAGTGGTGTGGGATATTTTCTTGCCCCACCTTGGGCTCTTTAGTACCAATTGAGCATCTTTTAAATGCCACAGTCTACCTGAGTGTTGTTACTGACCATGTCATCCCTTCATACCCACAGTGTACCCATCTTCTGATGGCTACGTTATCCAGCAGGATAACTTGCAACGTCACAACCCTAAAATCATCTCAAACTGATTTTTTAAACATGACATTGAGTTTGAATGCACTCAGATGTCTTTCGCAGTAATAAGATCTCAATCCAGTAGAGATCATTGAGCAGGAGACTTACATCATTGGTGTGGCCAACCAATCATACACTATATTGCCAAAAGTATTCGCTCACCTGCCTTTAGACCCATATGAACTTCAGTGACATCCCATTCTTAATGCATAGGGTTTAATGTGACGTCGGCCCACCCTTTGCAGCTGTAACAGCTGATTTTCCACCTTGCTGTGGGATCAGTATATTGTTTTTGAATGGTAGAGAATTTCAGAGGACCATGGATTTTGCAGAGTGGCAACATACAGTAAAAGTATTTTTGCACTTATATCAAATACATTTACAGAACCACAAAGAAAGAACTATATACTGTATCAGACCTTGCAGATAGCTGGTGTTGTATTCTGTGAAGATGTTGTGATTAAATTCATTCATAATCTTTATATCTGCAGGGAAAAAAGGGAGACACATTATCAGACCTGCAGGTACAAAAGAAACAACCACAACCCAAAGAGAACAAAACCACGCTACATGTTGGCCTCACACCCTCTGCAGAGAATAAGCCCAGCTGATAACCAACATGTTGCACTCCTTTGCCAGGAACATTGGGTCATTTGTTGTCTGTGCTTTGTATGAGCAGGTGATAACAATGGGCAAGGCCTTTTTTTCCCCCCCCCATGAATTATAAGAGTGTGGTTCATTATGAGGACAGTTATTCTGACTGTCTGCAGGCGCCATGGTTCACTGTTCAGTCTGTGTGCTGCTGCCGCTGCTCATCTGCCTGGCAGGTAAAAAGCTGCCTTCTGGATTAAACAATCCTGATTGTTTACGATATTCTTTATTGTAGTGATACAAACGTTAATGGTAGGAGTTTGCATGCTTGTGCTATAAAGATGGTTATGCATATTTATTTCCCCCACTGAAGGTTTTTCTGCCAGTAAAACTGAGCAGGATGGAACCATGGGGGACAACTCATGTAAGTTTCTTTGTTATTTTATTCTGACGCAGGTGTTTTAAAGCAGCATTAAAACAAACCCTCCTTTTTAATTTTCACATCATGCTCAGAGACAAACTGTAATTTGTTAACAATTGTCTGGTTTTTCCCTCCCGACAGACGGGCCTTCCTCAGTGGAGATCACTGGGGTGGACGTAGTGACAGTGGGAATCCTGTATGGTTTCGAGTGTTTGGCTGAATGCAACCCAGCGTGCCAGTTTACCTGGACGAGGGGTAACGAGACCTCCAAGGGGCAGCAGATGAACCTGCAGCTCCAGCACTTAATGCCAACACAAATCCTGACCTGCACAGCGGTCAACCCTGCAACAGGGAGGTTGGTCACAGTTCAAAAGAAGCTGCAAGTGACAGGTAGGAATGATGACACTTCAATAGAGGGGCGGGATCAGCAGCCTTCCTTTTAACCACATCTTCTTTGTTTTTTAAATTGTTCAGAAGGGCCATCGAACGTACAGATCAGCGGTCCACCCTCGCTGACTTTTGACGCCGTGTCCGTCTTCACCTGCTCAGCTGACTGCTACCCCTCCTGCAGCTACTCGTGGACTGTTATAGTGGAGGATCAAACAATCAGTAAAACTGAAGGCAAAACCATCTCAGTCACTCCATATGACAGTACTGTCGCCTCTGAAACTCTGGTGTGTGTGGCTGAAGACACTGTCTCGCATCTCTACATTTCTTCGTCTCTGAAACGTTGGGTGACAAGTATGTACCCAGCAATTATCTTACTCATGGAAAGTTTTGATACGCATGAAGTCAGTGGAGCAGACTGATGATTGGATCAGACTCTTATCTGTGTCTGGTTTACTCTTAGATTCCATTGTGATTTAGACTTGATACCATTGACCGTCACCTCTAACCACATTTTCATGGCACGTCTGTGTTTCAATTACACCCACTTATATCCAAATTAATATTACTTGACCGCTTTCAAATAACTGTTGAAGACATTTGGATTGTGCTAAGATTCAAAGGCACAGTATGTGACTTTTGAAAGAAATGAAAGTTACACAGTCTTTCTTGTCTTTAGGTCAAACTGACGTGAGCATTAAAGGAACAACCACAGTGACGATGGGGAAACAGTACACCTTTTTATGCTCTGCCACATGTATCCCATACTGCAACTACACATGGAATTACATGGGGAAAACCTTGCATGGTGACCTAATACAGTTACCCATCTTGCACCAGGGGGAGAAGCCAAGATTTGTCAGTTACATGGAAATCACAGTTGGTGACTATTCACCTCTGACCTGCAAGGCCATAAATGCGGTATCTCAAGCCACCATCACTGCCACAATAAACCTCGCTATCATCGGTGAGCTACTGCGTCCACTTGTTTTTCAAATGAGCAGAATGGTTTAAGGTAGAAAACACAAACCTCAACACTTTTCGATATTCTCTGTGTGCAGACCCCTTCTCAGTGGTCCCCACCTCTCAGGCCCTACCAGTGGCCGGGAAACTTTTTTCCCTGGAGTGCACTGGCTCTCAAAACCCAGCCTCCATTACGTGGCTCAAGGACAATGAGCCCATTTCAGCGTCTAAAAGAGTGCATTTCTCTCCTGACCACATCACCATGACCTTCAGTCCTCTGCTGCAGAATGATGGTGGTCTCTACCAATGTGTGGTGGCTGAGGGGGGGACACCAATCCCTTCTGTTCCCTACCAGATGCAAGTAAACTGTAAGTAGACTCCATCAGTGGGGAACTGGAGAAGGGAAATGAAAAGTTGCCAGTGTGAACAATCTGAACAGGGAAGGTGACTAAGAAATATTTTCAGTTTCCTCATAATGTTGAAGGCCCTGCTGCTCCGTAGCTGACAGTGCTTAAGTGTAGGTCAAAATAACGAGACAAGACAGGACACAGTTCCTCAGAGTCTAAAAATAATGTTGGAGTAGAGCCCCTATAATATTTATGACTGGTTTTAGAGATTATGGACACACTGTCTCTCTGTTTATTGAATTTGCAATCAACAAAAGAGAATTTAACTAACCTCATCGTTTAAGCAGTTGAGGCTTTAAAAAAAAAAGTCCCCATTTTCAATACCTCACATGATGCCAGAACATTTTCTCTGCACAGGTACTTTGTCAACTCATAACTGCAGATCGGATGATACAGCAGTTAAGATGAACACTGGTGTTTGTCCCCAAGGTGTTCTGGTACCAAGTACACTCACGGTCTGCCGAAGGTTTTAGACAGGCCTCGACTAAAGTCAGAGAGCACTAGTTGAATTATTAATAGGAGGTTCAAGCAGGACAGCAATGCTGAGCTGTTGTTGGTATATACACACAACCTTAAACCCAGTCACATGCATGTTCTCCAGGGAACATGCATGTGACTCAGTATACTCAGTATACATTGTTGTACAATGGATCCTGTAAAAGTTACGGTATGCCACTTTCTGAAAGTCCCATCATAATTCAGCACAGCAATGGTGTCCGTCAGACTCACAAACTGGACTAAGGAAGGACATATTTGACACCATAGAGCTTGCCTATTGCTAAAAAAAATGTAATTCCTTCTTTAAAGAAAATCTCAGGGCTTTAAATTTGACTCTGCAGCCAACAGCAGAGGAATGAGGTTGCATTTATTTTCTCCTACATGCACATGACTGTATCAGAGTGGCACTTAGCAAGCACACTTAGAATAATGGAAATTCTAAGGAACAGCGACTTTTTTCAGGATGTACCCGTAAAAAGTCATTGCTTCCAACCAGGAATTAGAACAATATATAACCTCCTACAATTTTTAATACTTTTTTTTTACAGAACTCCTCAATTTTGATGCTGTTGTTCTTTTGCAGATGGACCAAACAATGTGGTCATTTCAGGACCAGATTCTCTTGAAATCGGGGTCAAGGCGACCTTTACATGCTCAGCTGAGTGCTTTCCATCCTGCAGCTTTACCTGGACTCTATATGGGAAGAACATAACAGGCAGCACAATTGACATCACTGTGAACCGCCATATTTTGAAAGAGTTCATCAGCTGCAAGGCTGAGAACACAATCACTGGGATGACAGCAACAGTCAATGAGACGCTCAGTGTCTCAGGTAAGCTGTTGTTGGTAATTGAGTGTATATTTCAGCACAGATTATAGCTGTTAACTGTTCCATCTTGAATTCGTGTGCTTTTTCTCTGCAGATCCTGGCTGGTGTGGATGTTAAGAAAATGGGAGAACTACACTCCTGTGCTCTGCACACAGATATACTTCCATAAACTCTACTAAACGTATGTCTGTGGCTATATTTACTCGAGATTGTGTACTCCTGACTGTTATAGATTTGCACAACATTAACCAGGATGACTCTCCCTGCCTTTAGTACAATGCATGCTGGAAGGTTGCAACCCGTTTGTGACCCTGAACAGTAGGTGGGTGCAGAGAATGAATACATGGCCAATGTGCATGAGTAACATGTCACTGGGTTTTATTTACTTAAGACTAATCTACTTCTTTATAATGTATTCTCATCGGTCTTGCCAAACAATATGCACTATTATACTGAATAAACAATGAAGTACGGTAATTTTGCTGATTACCCAGTGTTAATTTATCACCTATGTGACACCTCTATGGTTAATGACTCAACGGCTCACACGCAAAATTACAAAATACACCTTTATTTGTAGTCTAGTGTGCTACAGACAGACGGAAACCTGTCCTTGCATTACACTTACATGACAAACTTGCATAAATATTCTTAAGTAACAGCAGCTGTCAATGCAATGTCATGTTTTGGCAGGTTTCAGAATGGCAGGAATACTCAAATTAGGTTGAGTACTCAGAGACCAGAACTATAACCTGTCTTCAAGGTGAATCTGAAAGTTGGACTTTTATACCTCTAGTGATTGATTTTTAAAGCATGAATATAATAATAATGAATTTAAATCAAGTTTTATTCAAAATAAAGGAAAATTGTGTAAGTAAGTAGAACTCCGTGTGGAAATGTTTAACTCTACAGAAGTTGCAGGTTTTCCTTAAAGGTCAAACACCGTACTTTTTCTGTAAGGATGCGATAGATGATCCTTCGAGCTCAGCTTGATGAAGGAATTCAAACAGTTCTTTAAGCACTGGAAAAACAGAAAGGTAGCACAGGAGTTGTTAACATGACTCGGGTGAAACAGATACAATGAAAACATGAATCATCTCTAGAAGTGAATCAAAGGAACCCCACCTTTCGTCTCAGGGGATGACATGAACATGACTGCCATGTCGAAGCGTCTCACGCTTGCCAGACTGCTAAGGATCTGCAGTGTCAAAGTGGGAGCTTCATGCCTGCAGGAAAGCTGATGTTAATTTAAAACACAGCAATTCTATTCCATTTATTCTATTCTGCTCAGGTTTACTTTATAGAAGCAGTCCAATCTCCAGATATTGTTTACTTACTTTATATAAAATGCATGCAGCGTCCTCAGGATCTGACTGAGGATGTCAGGTTCCAGGGAATTACAGAAAATCTTTAAATATGCATCAGGCTTGATTTGCTGCAACACAAAAACACCAAAAGGCTGAGAGTTTAACAAAATGATACAAGGTAATCCTGAAATTCTCCATCTATCAACGAGTAAACGTGCAAACAATCAGAACTGTTGGCTTCTAACAGAACACTCACCCTTAGATATCTGTAAATGACTTCAGGCTGGCTTCCGATCTTGCGGAGGTCAGCCTCCAACTGGAAGCTGTTGCTGGGCGGAGGAGGCAGGTCAGTTGCTACTGCTAAAGGGCCGGTTGATGATTCAGATGGGTGAGAGAGACCCTTTGGCTCTGATTGCTTTCTCTGTGTGCTAGCAGGAAGTCTGGAGAACAGAAGCAGAACATCTCTTTAAAAATCCCACACAGCAAAACAGCATGAAAAAAGGGTTTTAACAAAATAGTAAAACTTACTGCTCGAGTGAGTGCGAGGGGACGTCTGCTACCTCCTCTATCTTAATCATCTTGGCGCTGGGTGACGAAGACAGTGGAGAGGATCTGTCCTCGGCCTCCCCCACCACCCCCTCAGCAAAGGACTTGGACCAGCCTGACTCCACCTCAGGGATCACCATCTTTCCACTGACTTCTTCAATTTCAATTCTTCTCAAAGGTTTCTGAGAAGCATTTTATATGCAGAATCAGTCAAAATGATCCCCCTGGCTTTTCAAGAAAATAAGGCTATGTTTGCTTCATGTTTTATAAAATTCAATCTGCTAAATCCTTATAGCACAGAAAAATCCTGATCAATCTGCACTAAGGTCTCTCTTACAAATATTTAGGCTAATGGTTGTCTTAAAGGAGATACAATAACCTGTTGATTAATCATTTAGTTGATCATCAGATTTTTTCTTCCAGTACCAAATTAATGTTTTAATAAATTTCTTTAAAAGTAAAAATAGAAAATAAAATGTGAAAGCTACGGGTTTGCAAATGTTAAAATTTGCATTTTCTTTTCTTGGTTGTTAAGACAGAACATGACTTATGTTGTAGTTATTGTTGGACTGTGTGATGGATGATTTCGGCGGTTTTGTACTTTTTGATAAAACCAAACACAAGAAAATAGTGGCGATAGCTACAATATAAAGACAAGCTCTAATCACAGCTTTGTGGAGCTCGGTGTACCGTCTTCAAGTTTCCTATTTAATTTGATTTATTGGCCAAAACCAAAATGAATTCAATTTAGAAAATGAAACGTTATCGAATACTTAGCTCACAATACAACTCTTTGTCTTGCTTCTACATTAAACTTTTCATCTGGAAATTTGTTTTTGCGTCATAATGTCTACTAATCTCTGCCATTATGGTCTTCATTGTGGTAAAATGCCCAGTTTTAAAACCCTGATTGGTGTTAAGAATGACTTCTACACTGCAGCAGATGTTTAATAACTCACAGTGGAGCGCAAATGAGGTGGTTTGTCTATTGGCTGGACTGTTCGTCTCTGTGAGTTGTCCACTGTTTGAAGGAGGCCACTGGAACCCACATCCTAAAACAACACGATGACATTAAAGAAAGAGAATGGATATCTGTTGTAGATCAGACCTAATACAGTTTGACTGGTCCATTAGTCACCCAGACATTCTCTGCTGCACCAGCATTACTAACAACTAACAGAATGTCCAAAATGCAAGAGTAAGCATGGAAATTGATTCAGTAAGAATTGATACAAATTTTATACTATGTATCTAGAAACATACAATCTGGAGTTTCTGCAGTTCATTCAAGGCCTGTTTGTTCCCTGGTTCAAGTTTCAAGACTGCCTGAAAATCTGAAACACACAAACAGACCATGTTGTAGACATGCAGGACGTGAAATACAGCTAGAACTGCTGTAGTTTTTTGGCCTTAAAAAAAGCAGTCAAAACTATGCACTGGTCAGTCACAACATAAATATGGTCTTAATAAAGTTATGAATGACAAAGGTCAGCATGGCCACAAACTCATATGCAGCAAAATGTGTGTGTGGCACATACATTGTGTGCAGAGATGGTAGACATACACAATTAAAAGTACTTCAAGAAAAATTGAAAGTACTGTTTTAAGAAAACAATGCATTTTAACCAATACTGATTATAGTATTGGTTAAATGGCGAAACCTGCACAATAATTAATAAAACCTAAGGATCAAAGGTCACTGTTGGTAAATTTTAATCACTTAAGGCTCTGACAGGTGGTTAACTAATAATTATAAATCAGTATTTGTAAGTTCAAAATACAAAATACTCTAAAAACCATTTAAATTCTTTTTTTTAAAACCATCAGGTTGTGTTAATGTCGTGGCTGATCAGTGTTACAAACTGCGTATAACTTGGAGGACTGTGATGTATAGTTCTATACCTTGTTTGGCCATCTCCAATTTCCCCAAAGCCACTCTAGCGGTGGCTCGGCGGGCAAACGCCTTAGCATAGGCACCATCTAGAGAAATGGCCTTAGTGCAGTCCTCCTCTGCCTCTTTATACCTGCAGCAAACAGACGATTAAAAATAAATACATAAATAAATAATTCAAGGAAAATGAAACGACTGCAATAAGTATGTTGCCACTTCGAAGCTGTGTTTTTCTTCTCAGCTTCTTACTGAAAAGAACTGATTTATTAATAAATAGGTAATAAAATTGACATATGTGCAGGAAGACACAGGCAATTTAGAGATGCATGAAAAATCTGATTTCTAGCTTTATTTTCCAGTGAAACTGCTATGACATTTAATGGTATTTAGTGGTAAATGCCTTGTAACTAGCTTTGTTGAATTCATTTTTGTTTTAGAAAGGTAGCACTTTGGGGCATTTTTAATATCTACCCCAAATTGTGTTTTTAACGATACAATCTTTAACTACGCCTTAAAACACAATCTCAAATTATACATTTCAGTGATTCTGCACGGTGCTGTACTCATAATCGCAGTTATTAAAAATGACTTTCGACCTCTAAAGGGAAAATGTTTGTGTAAAAAGGAGATACTGGATTTACCTCTCTAGTTTGAGGAAGGCCATGGCTCTGTTGGCAGGAAGGAGGACATTCATGCTGTCTGCCTCCATGCCTCTGCTGTAGCACTCCACAGCTGCTTCATACTTACCCTCTTTGAAATACGCATTCCCCTGAAAAACATGTCCAAAAATAATCAGCACCATTTGTGCCAAGTCGTACTGACATTTACCTTTAGCAATAATAATAAGAATAATTTGAGATTTTATAGCCCACCATTCACTCTCCCTAACCGAAACAAATAAAGCAATAAACCACCTACATGAGTGAGTATGGTTGCTGAATCCCCACTCCCCATCTAATTCTGTAGTCAAAATGATGTAAGAAAAGATGACAATTCTAACAAAGATGTGAAGAACGTTAATGTTAGACTGTCCAGATGTCAAACCAGAGCAAAGCTTACTATATCTTTTTGTGTGACTGCTTCCTGTCTCTTCTGCTGTTCCACCACCAGTCTCTGCCGATCAGGGTCGACTATAGAATCTTCCTGCTCCTGTGTGGCTTTTCTTTGGAAAGCAGGTACCTGGTTTCCAAGAGCCTGAAACCATAAGGAAAAAGTTAGGAAATTAGAAAAAAAAAAAAAAACAGGATGAGACCTGAGAGATTAACTTTACCCAAATGAATGATTTCACACTAACCTCTTTTATTTTCTTGAGCTCATTCTGTGCTTCCCTGTTTCCAGGATCCAGCTTTAGAACCATCTCATAATCTAAAAGTAACATCAATGTTATTTCATTGCACTCAAGTTAAAACTAACTTAGGATTGTAAAATCTTGTTACCTTCTAATGCAGATTCATATTTATTCAGTGCGACCCGAGCTGCCCCTCTTCGTGCGTATGCTTTGTAGTAGTTGCTGTCCAAAGCAATTGCCAAGTTGCAGTCAGACTCTGCCACAGCATATCTGCATGAACAAAAGCCTCAAATGTTTATAGGGGAATGAAGTCTTTTACAGACACGAGGCCAGCACAGCATATCGGCCATATCATTTTTACTTTTTGAGCCTGAAGAAGGTGGTGGCTCGGTTTGTGGGAAGAACAGGATTGTAAGGATCTGCGCTCATCCCCCTGGTGTAACATTCAATAGCATCATCATACTTCCCATCTTTGAAGAAATTGTTGCCCTGAAAACAAATGCAAATCTTTTGTGAAATTTAACAAACAATTTAAACCAAATCAAATTGAAATCTTTCATCATTGTTTTTACTTCATATTCAGTATTTACCTTTTCCTTCTCAGTCAAGGCTCTTTCCTGATCAGCTGCAGCTTCCTCCGAGTCTGATTCATTTGACTCTGCTGGACTTTCCTCTTTGTCCATTGCTGCCATAACTTTGTCCTGTGATCCCAGAAACATAAATCTTCTATTTCCCACTTCATGAATTCACAGCTTGTGTGATGTATATCTTAAAAGACAATATTAGTTACCACGTCAAACTTGTCCCATGATTGATAGTCGTATGCTTTTATCCTTGAGTTTTGTTTGGCCTCTTTTGGCTTTGCATCACCATTACCAGTGGGTTCCTTCTTTTTCTTCTTTTCCCTCATCTTGGCTTTGTAGTCTTTGTTTCGCACAGGGGGCAGTTTTTGCTACAACACAGAGACTCAGAGCTCACAACACTTTAAAGAGTTTCACCTGGGGACCCTGGGAGAAATGGATGTCTACAGAAGGAACAAACCTGTACGTGGTGACTCCCTCCTGTCCTCAGCTCCTCATCTTTCTTCTTTATGGCTGTCTCCCAGCTCTCCAGCTCATTCATGAAGCTGTGCAGGTCCTCCGCGTTTTGCCGCATCTGAAGTTGTAACTCGATGGCTTTGTTTCCCCCGGACATGTTACTCCCTGCGAAACAGACATTTGTTTTTGGACAGATTCTTAACACTCGTTGGCGTTGTTGTTGTCTGTTGAAGTTCGTGTTGCGGTCGTGAGGAAAACACGACAATCACGCTGTCATGCTTCTGCGGCTAGCAGCTAGCTAGCCAACGGGACTTGGAAGCATTAAGAGAGAATTAAAGTGAATAAAGGAGACACCGTGGCTGCTTAAACGTTGTAATATACCTGTCACTTCTCTCTCCAGGTATCAAACGCAATCCAAAGATCAGCCGCAGTTAGTTTAACTAAGAAATACAAAAACAATTTACAACGTCCTGTTTATGTTTGGAGCCATGACAGCGCAGTACCAGCAGCCTTTGCGGAGCTTATGCTGCGCCGAGCGTAACCAAAGATCGTCTATGTCAGCACTAATAACTTGCCCCCAAAACCTTTTTACTCGACGGTTTGGAAAAGTAAAAAAGAAACAAACCACCTAAAACAAAGCTGCGTGTGAAAAGAGCGTTGACTTTATTTTTGGACAATGGACACTTGCTTTTAGACCATTGCTGTAGGAGCTGTCCTTAGTAGGTTTGGTGGTATGGTTTCGGTGCACAAATTGCGCTCCGAATTGACGACTTGCTTACGCACAACGAATACGCTATCTTTACCCGCAGTAGTATTTACTTAACTTATCACAAAAGTGCACATTTTATTCCTTATTCTATGATCTCAAACAGAATTATATAACTTGGCGTTTGGGTATAAGAGCGACGTCAATATCATTAAAACAATATGATTTACATTTGACCTATAGTTACCACGTGATCTACAAAGCAGCGACGACCTCTATTGCTAAGTAGCCGCAGCTAACCAGGGAAACTCACTAATTGTAGGCAGCGTTTCACGCCATGGATCAGCCGAAGGAAGAAGATGAATATGGATACGACTTATTTCCAGAGAGACATCAGGGGAAGTACAAGAAGGGATCAATCACCGAGAGTCTGTTCACTTTCAATCACAAGTGTCAGATCATGCTACAGTTCGCAATGGAAACTAGTGAGTCTTCCAGCTGGCAAACGTTAATGTAGCTAATCACTCTGAAAATGGAAATGCTGTGTCAGTTTTGAACAGTGGATTGTTGTCTTAGTATGAAGTTACTGTCTGTGTAGGTCTGTGGGATTTAACCTCGCTGTCTAGCTAAGCAACACTTATATATGCTATATGTGGTTTCTGACAGTTGAATGCTAACCCGAGCTAGATTAGGATCTAACTCGTTTCTGTGCTGTTATCAGGTCCATATGCCAAACTCCTGCTCAGTGCCATGAAGAGTTCAGGATGGTTGGTATAATTTTTATTAAAGTCAATCATAACGTACATTCCTGCAAAAAACAAAACAAAACATTGGTCTGTTAATTGATTTGTTTAAAGAGAATAGTTCATATAATAAGTGCAAATGCTACTACTGTTATTTATACTATTTAGCAAAAAATAAGTTTTGTTTTACGAAGCAATGAGTAACGTGTAATAAAACTAATAA
This sequence comes from Channa argus, assembly GCF_033026475.1. NCBI lineage: Eukaryota > Metazoa > Chordata > Actinopteri > Anabantiformes > Channidae > Channa > Channa argus. The sequence continues at coordinate 14,631,645 of NC_090217.1, read as the reverse complement.
AACTTTTAATGCATCAAAGATATTTTAGAAGCCTTAACAGCCCCCTTTCCCCCCAATATTTCCGTGCCATTTGATACTTTTGCTACAATTAAGTTTGCCTTGGATAATTGTTACATATACTGATTAAATGGCAACAAGTGCACTTATCTTTCTCCTTTCAACATAGCAAAGTGTTTAAAGACAGACATTTCTCCTGTGAAGACTGTGATGGGACAGTGAGTGGGGGCTTTGACGCAGCTTCTTCTCAAGTAAGAACAACATGAACGATCTTGCATGCTGTACTTGTGGTGGTGGTGACAATATCTCCGTCTGCTTGCTTCCAGATTGTTTTGTGTCAGAACAACATCCACCAGCAATCTCATATGAACCGAGTGGTCACACATGAGCTCATTCATGCCTTTGATCACTGCCGGGCCCACGTAGACTGGTTCAACAACTTCAGACACCTAGCTTGTTCTGAGGTGAGTAAAAAATGTGTGTATTACTGGCTGCATTAGCGTTGCACTGTGGCCACAGATTGACATCAGAATGTCAATCCAAAGTTACCTAAAAGTAAAAGACCACATTTCCCGCAATTCACTTTCCTTGACTGTGGCTTTTAGATATACAGACACGTGACAGGTGTTGGCCTGTCACCTGATTTTACACAGATTTTACAAAAGATATTCCTTCATTTCATATTTTGATGATGGTGGTGGAGAGAGCTGTTGAACACATCTGTCCAGAATCTCCTATACTGCAGGTGTTCAATTGTGGAGATACCAAGGCCTGTTTTTACTAAGCATCAGAGATTAGGAAATGACTCTTAAATGGTCAGAAATTCTCTGAGTTATGCAATTTGGTCCTACTTGCATGAGTTGGAATGAAAGCACTGCAGAGCCGTCCTTACTGCTTAGGATTAGTCAGGGGATGGTGTTTTATAGTATGTAGATTCTGTGCAAGGAAAGATCTTTCTAACACTATTGACACAGAGCTCATTTAAACAAATCCTAGTTTTGAATGCTTTTAAACTATTACAACAATGCTCCTTAAAATCCGTGGGAGTACTATCATCCTGGAGAGACCACTTGCATCAGGATAGAAATAATTCATCATGGGATGAAGATGATAACTTAGAACAACTTTGCAGTATTGATTTGCAGTAACCCACCTCTAAAGAAACAAGTGGACCCAAAACGTGCCAGCAACGTGCCACACACATCATAGCAGAGCCACCACATCCCCTCACTGTTAGGGTAACACAATTTCTGACCCTATTTACCAATGACTGATTCTCATAGATGTAAATGCACTTTAGTCACTGTTCCTGCTAAACAGTTGAGCAGCATTTGTGACTGATACTCCGGCCCCGTGTATCCCTACAATAAAACCTCTTTTCAAAGCCATTTTTTCTTTGCCTCCTCTTTATCCAAAATTGCAATCAACTGGGCCTGCTCAATGTTGTATAGACACCAGAAAGTATGGCTGGATGTTAATTTCTCATTTGTACCAGTATCTTCATTTTAGGTTTTCCTTCAGTTTGATTGTTTACCAGCTACTAAAAGATGCTTTGGTGTCACTGTTTCAGATTCGGGCAGCTAACCTCAGTGGAGATTGTTCTTTTGCAAATGAGGTTTCCAGATTCAACTTTGGCTTGAAGCAGCATCATCAGGTACCTGCTGTGGGATAAATGTAACCCTTGCCGTGAGGTTTCATCCCTACGTCTCAAATCCAACACTTATGGTAACACGCTTTGTCTTTGGTCAGGAATGCGTCCGAGGCCGGGCGATACGCTCCATCCTGGCTGTGCGGAAAATTAACCGTGGGGAGGCGGAAAGCATAGTCAACGAGGTCTTTGACACGTGTTTCAACGACCATGCGCCCTTTGGACGAATCCCACACAGCAAGAAAGATGCCAAGTTTGCCTACAGGGATTATAAGAACAGAGATCAGTATTATGCAAACCTTTAGTGTCATCACACTCTCATTTACCTCCCAAGGGTGCTATGAATGATGCTGACGAGAGCTTGGCAGCAAGAGGACACGGGTCAACGTTAAAACCTCAGCAGAATGACTGTGTTTCCAATCACATCATTTCAGAAGGGATTTCCAGAAAATCCTTTGTCCTTGGATGAGAAAGGCAAATGGAGGAGCAACAGTATGTTTCATTACCTTTTGGACACTAACTCCTTGAAAGGGGATTTTTAAGGACTGATGTTTCTCTAGAAGTAATGTATTAAAGAGGTATCTGAGAATTTTGTGATTTGTTGTTTGGTGATCAATGGGTGCTTCAAAGGAAAAACAAAGTATTTCCTTTTTGTCCATCAGTGCTTGCTGTGAATGTCCTTGACAGGATGACTATGAATTCTCTGAACAGCGACTTCCTCTAATTTCCTGTACATAGAGCTGACTGTGCTTAAATTAAACAGAATCTACTTGTATTTTAATTAAAGGGATTCCTCTGAAAAAAGTATGATTTTTATGTTTTGTTTGTTTTACACCTAAAACTAGCTCTGGAAGTTTTTTTTCTTAGGAGAGGAGGGGAGTGTTGTGTTTGACTAAAAATTTTCCCTCGCCGAATAAGGACAAGTTGGTGCAAGTAAGATTATAACACATTCATGTCTAATTCCAAAAAAAGGGACATTTTAAATTAACATGAAGGACAAGTGAGTAAATTTCTTCCACAACAACACAGTCAGATTTGTTTACATCTGCACCAGCTCTGTAAAATGTCATTGCTGACATCTTTATTATATATTAGCATTTAGAGAGTCTTGTAGCCCTCTGCAGAGATTAATCAAGGAAAAAAAGTTATAAGGGAGCCTCATAATCCCCCTCCTCCACCTCCTCCTCTGCTGCCTATCTCAAAGACAACACCCTCTGCATTACAATCACAAAGTCACTTGGCATGTCGGCAGTTAGAGTGTAATATCCCACTTGTCCCAGTGCTCTCGACTTGGAAAATATTTCAGAAACACAAAGTCGAGTGTGGGCCCAAACAACAAGGCGAGTGGGTGGGATGGGATGAGCAAAGAAGATTAGGTTAATTTTAGAAGCTTAACAGAGAAAATGATGAAAACAGCTTCAAGCCAGTGGGATTAATGTGAGACAAACACAAGAAGACAAAATACAGAAATTCTATTTGGATTTGTGCAATGTCATACGCCCATGTAGGCTAAATAAATAATACAAAACAATAGAATTACTGCTGGAATTGTGCACATATCAAATGCCAGCTACTATATTTGTTTGTTCCAACTGTTGTGTAAGTTGATTTCTTTCACGCAGTCGTGCTGAGTTCAGGACTGTAGCCAGGATTTAAGACATATCAAAGTGATGCCATTGCAAGACATTGCAAACCCACACAAATTCAGGTCTGAAAGATAGTTTCAGTCAATGAATATTCGAATCAGCTAATAAAATAAGCATCGTGTTAAAGATAAAATAGATAAAAGTTGCCAAAATGGCCACTCGCATAGTGATTTTATCCAATGCGCTTTACAATGTTGCTTCCCATTCACCCATTCACACACACACTCACACACCGATGGCGTTGGCTGCCATGCAAGGTGCTCACCTGACCCACCGGGAACAACTTGGGGTTAAGTGTCTTCCCCAAGGACACTTCGACACATTACCTTGCTTCACTAAATTTCATAATCAGACAAAATCCAGAAAATATCTCTTTACCTGTTAAATGATCAATATTAGCAGCTAGCTTGTGTTATAGACCTTTTTTTTCCTTTAGTTGGAAATTGCAATACAACCAAAACAATGAGCTAAATGGGGCTTAACAAACTGAAATACAGTTGCAATATAATTTTGTACGGATTCTTCACTTGGCTGACCTCTGTCATGTCACACATAGTAATTTGATAGCTGTCAATGCAAACATGTTGATTGTTGTAGTTTTTAAGTGAAATATATATATTTGTGTAGGCAGTCTTATTCTTGACACTCTCCTCAAACAAATAGAATACATTTGTATTTATTTCATCAATGTCAATATTGCAATACTTGCTCTGCAGCATTCTTTTCTTAATATTACCAACCAACACCCTTAGTGAAACATTATCATCACTTTATGGAGCAGTAATAACTGTGTCCTACGTCCCATTTGTTGCTGCTGTACTGAATGAGTCCACTAGATGGCAGTTTTGACCCATCACCCAGAGTCCTGGGAAGTCCCGAGTCCAAGTCAAATTTGAAAAGAAAGTGCAGCTACTGTTACACTGATACATACAGTTGAATTAATTTCATTGAGTCTTCTTCCAGGTGAACATTGGGCCTTGTGTGAGCAAAGACAGAGTTCACTAATGAAGTTTCTGCTGAGAAGAGTGATGACTTTCATTATTTCATCTATTTAAACAAGTAGCACCCACTGTGATCTCATTTGGATGCTGCAGCAACACTGAAATCCACTAATCGGCTATAGGACAACACATTAACCCCAAGCGCACTAATGAACTCATCTCATTAATTAGAATAATGCCAGATTTAGTTGTAACATGGAGAGAGCCAGTGAAGAGCGAGGACACCCACTTGTCTTTGCAAAGTTTTAAGGTGTCTCGTCTTCATGGGGGTGAAGTTGATAATGAAAGAGTGCTGAATTATTTAGTTATGAGTTTCAATGGGATGTTACTGGCTTTGTTGTATGAAGAAGGTTATAAATGTTCATATGAAATACATCATTTCTGGAAAAATGTGTGATGAGTATTTGACACATGCATTATCTTCTCAAGGTTGGTTGTCTTCAAAATGACTGAGAGATGTGATATGGAAAAAACTAAATGATATGAAAACCTTTGACCAAGAAGGTCATTTTCCTGTCCTGTCTTTGGACACTTTGGGGACACACTTGAACAAAGAAAACACATTGAGTCCACTTGGCTGTTCTTTAGCTGGAGGAGAATATCATATTCGGCTGATTGAGGACAAGAGTGCTAAAGATGGTCCTCAAGAACCTTGTTTCATCAGCTTACATGAAGTCTGGGCAAAGATATAAGAATAATTATCCCGAATATATATATGATTTATAATTAAATTATAAATAGGTCCATTTATATTATAATACAGAATTTCCCCCCTCCAACTGTTTGTTTTTGTTTTCAACTATTACAACTATAGTTAAAAATTGTGGACGTTTCTGACACTGAACAAACATACGAATAGTCTATTAATATACAGTTTATTAGGTTCCTAAATTCAAGTTTAAAGTTTTCAACAATTTTTCCTTTAGTGCCCCCCTATTTTTAGCAGGTGCTCCAGTCTGGTCACCTCAATAATAATAATAAAAAAAAAATTAGATCCATCCCTGGTTATTATTTCTATTTTTATAAAAGAGATCTACTTAGACAATTCATTCTTTAAGGGCTGGGCTGTGGCTAGCAGTTAGCTTAGCATAAAGATAGGACATAGAGGGAATCAGTACTGTGACTTTTATTTAAAACATGAACTAAATTGATACAATGAACAGCATGTTTTTCTTCTACTTTATTACTAGTGAAGATTTCTTACTAACCTTCCAAAGTATCAAAGTATCAGTTGCACTTCATTAAATACCTCATGGAAGAAGTTTGGGGAGTAGGAGGCCATTCATTTGGTTGTTAACAGGCAACACTGTCAGTGGAAGAAAAAAAGTTGAAATCATTATAACTCACTGCACAAATCCTCTGGAGGTGAAAAGTCTAACCTGACAATTAACTTCCCCAGCAAGGAAGCACAGTTTGAGACCACTGTGAGTGTGAGTGGGGGGCATGTGAATCAATTAATTATGTGTGCATGTGAAGGATTAATTAAGAAGGTGTTTAAAGTTGGTACATATCAGCTTTGCATTCCATATTATTATACTATAATTGTTCTTAATTTAAACATAACTCTTCTGCTTGACTCTCATATAGTAAATAAATAAAAGCTTGGAATGACATAAGATCTACAATAGTGTCTGTGCCACTTTGATGGCTGCAGTTTATGTCAGTCATTATATGGTGCATAGGTCAGCGGGTTGCCTTGCTTTGCACAGGGCACAAGTACTATGTATTAAATTGAATATAGAGATATATGACCAGCATTCTGTCTCATTTGTCTTCATAAATGCTCGACATGCCACCTTTGCCTCATTTGGAGGCTGGTAGGCCTCTGTGTCATGAGAATTTGAACAACGTGTTGCCATGGAAGACTCTGTAAGACTGAAGATTAGTGTTTTCAGATACATGATACTCCAGGAAGTCTGCGATTTGAAAAAGGAAGAAGTGCAACAATTGAAGTAAAACCTGCACGAGTTACTGATTGGATCAGGTAAGAAAGAGTAGTGTTCTGCATTATATGTTTTTGGATTTGTTTTGTTTTGTCATGGTCTATAATTAGGACTCAAAGCCTGCAAACAGTCCTGGCAGCTGACGGATTTGTTATGTGTGGCTGTCAAGTTTTCAGTCATTACGGTCAAAAGAAAAGGATGAAGGTGCTAAATTTACTGAGTGGCATTTTCCTTTTCCCACGTTGTCCCCGAGACAACAGTTAGTCTGGGGGATTTGGGGCACATTGAACAATGTTAATTAAGAATAAAAGGACTGGAGATTATATCAGGAAATCCCCTTCCAGCTCTCTCACACATGCACGAAAACATGCACACACATACGAAATCAGTAAATCTTGTAAGAGAATTAAGCACAGGTTTTACCAGACAGTCTAAAAGCAAAAACTAAAACTCGTAAATATATGTCAACAATCAGGTAATGTGAATACTTTTTTATGAAGATTTACACTTTAGATTAGATTCATAGATTAGACTATAAAGTTGCTATAACACAGCATCTCTCCATTATTTCTGCAAACTTATACAACGTGCCATTTAATCTGCCACAGAGAGGATTTCTTGTAAATTAGCAGACTGTTGCCGTGGATCGACTCAGACCAGAACAAGTCCATATATGAAGAAAATACATTTATTGTACAATAATACATAGAGGTTCCAAATTGTATCAGACAGAATGAAAAACTTACTCCGTGAAAAGAAGCATCAGTCAGAAAGGCAAAAGCAAAAAAGCACGAAGAAGAGCAAATAAGTCAAAAAGCAGCCCCCCAGAAACAGAGACTCTTATACTCTTATGCAAAACATCCTTCACGTCACAACACATCCTATTATTATCCCAGTTCCTCAAACTTCTACTACCCCATACTTGACTCTCTCCCAACTTTCTCCTCCTTAGCAACAGTTTTCAGGGACTTTATCTCCTTTTCTCACATAAACACCATATCCTGTTTTTCTCCCAGTCTTTGCCAAAGATTTCATCCCATGTTTTGCTTCCCAATAATTGTTCTGAGAATTGCTCAATTCTGGGACATAAGCCAGGTCATACTGACCCATTCTGTTATCTGACACACACAAACACACACACGCGCCTCCTGTGTCTGATAAACAACCTACACACATACAGCTTACAAGTGCTCCTACATTCCTACATGTAATACAACTTTTATATTATATATTAGACAATAGATTAATTATAATTAACACATCATATTATACATTAACTCTTATATGTAATCTCCAACCACAACACTGTTAACATTCACGCCAGAAATGTAGACGACTTGTACAGCAGTAATTAGCTCACGCTGGCATTTGAATCTTCATTTTGCTAATGATATGCGTGGTATTAATTAGGCCTAAGTGATTAACATAACAACCATTGGACAATGTCCGGGGGTAAGAGCAAGGCCGTTTTTCTTTCTATTAACTCTTCCTAAAGCCATGTTCTCATTAATAGGTCCTAACAGAGCTCCGTTAACCTTGGCAATATTTTGAGCCATGTATTCGTTAAAAGTCACTTGATAAAGTCTGCAGGGTAAACTGAACTGAAAACTCTGGAATATCCCACACAAGTCAGGAGACACCAGGAAATAATAAAACTAATGAAAACCGAACAACGAATGAAACAAAAGAATCACAGAATAGAAAACAATTGTGCAGCAAGCATTCATAACACATACTAGAATGGAATTAAACTGAGTGGAGCACAAAACAGAATTAATGGGTCTGGTTTGATTTTTTAGACCTTGCTGCTTCCTAAAATAACTGTATGTGGGTGCTACAAACAATTGTGTAGTGGGGACGTTAAACTAAAACTAAAACCGAAACAATGGGCTGAAAGACACTAAAATGCTCTATATGGCTGAGGGGAAACTACAGAGTTTAGGACTATGTTTCTGTAGGTATGTCAGTACGAGTGATTGCTTTCACCTTACACAAAGTAATCTTATTCTCATTTTTAATATAAAAATATGAATTAATTCAGCTTTGAGAAAAAGGTTTTAGCATGGATGAGTGCAGATCTGATCCGATGCTGCATCCAGACACTAATTAAAAAATCTTATAGATCAATATATTGTTCCATCTGCAAGAAACCCCCAAAAAACAATGAAGCAAAATTCCCCTGTGACTAATGGTCCGAGAGGTCAGAGAAGTGGTCTGGAGACTGGGTTTGAGTTTTGAAGCTTTGTTAAGTCTGTGAACACTGAAATGGCTCGTGCCTTTAGATTCTTTGTCGATTGAAACTCCAAGGACATTGGCGGATCACCTCGTTCTACTATTTGCCCCATTTGTGAGATGTGGCTGGGTTTCTTCGACACAAGTGGGATTTCCAATTCATTGAAGGGAGGAGCAGGAGATTGCCTGAAGGCTGGACTCCTCTCTCTGGTGAGCCAATTTGGTTTGACCTCTCGTCTCGTCTCCTCCGTCGCAAGTCCAGATAACTGTCCTCCAATCCGGGGGCTTTGTCACGGATGTGTGGTTGAGCTCAGGCGGCGGCAGAGCAGCTGAACCTGAACATCTACCACCGGAGGAATTACAGTCTTCACTGAAGACCCATGTGAGGGGAGGATTGATGCCTTTTTGCTGACATTTGCCAGTCTCTAACATAGCAGATACAAACTGGGGCATTAAAAGTGGCCAGCGGCTAGTGGTAGGCCTGCTGTCCTGTAACTGAGATGTCAAGGGTTTGATCCTTGAAACAGCCAGGTTGTCCTTGAACAACTCGCATGCATAAAGTCGACTACAATTACAGCTACAACTGGATTTCTTTGGTCAGAACGTTCGTTCTTTCATTTGCAGGATGTTTCGTGATTTGGAAACAAAAGTGATAGGACACCTAAGGAGTCATTTCTACTTGACTGATGTTTAGTATCAGTAAAACATAAAAGTTGGGGATTTTAGAAGAATTTAAATATGCATCTGAGGAGTAAGCCAATGTTATGATGTTGCGACTGATCATCAAAGCAGAACTTTAAATTTAAATGAGAACACACATCATGAACCTTTGCAACATTCTGTCTAATTATCCTTACTCAGAGTTAATCTGTGCCAGCTGCACCTCACCATGGGGTTCATTATTCAGGAGGGCGAGGATGGCACTGACCCTGTATCTTCACTGCACATCACACTCATTAGTCACTGCTGTATGAGGCAAGATGAGCCTCTATGCAGATTTTAACACGACACCCGGTGCTATTGATCAGGCACTTTTGCTCTGGCTGGGCCGCTAGGCAGTTAGAGTAAACAAACACTGCGCGAATAGGACCTTCACACAACCTGAAGTAAAAGAAAAAGACTGTTCACTTCAAATGACCTTTGACGACTTGAATTAAGACGACAATAAAAAGTGACAAAGGCAGTTAACATGTGGAAATGATTCCCTCCACTTTAAGATGAAGATTCTGGTATGGCACTCGATTTGTTTATGTGTTTTCAATTTTAATCACATATTTATGACTCAATACTATTTTAAATGCATCCTTACATTTAATTTAAAGAGAAAACTTATTTTGAGTGTGTTTTTCAGAATCTTTTGGTCATTAGAAGTTAAAGCTCATTTTACTGATGTGGAAAATGTAAAATTGACTTCTTTAAATTGACCTGCTTGGGTGTTGTACTTGAGTACTGAGCTTTCCTTCTTTGAGTCCCAACTGGGTTTGCGCGTGAAACCACTAGAGGTCACTCCGATGCTGCTTCCCGTCTCACACGAGAAGCCTTCTTGGTAACACTCTACACTGGCCTCAATCCAGTTGATTAACCTATAAATTAACACCTGAATGAAAAATAGCATCTTAATGCAAATATGAATTAAACGCTGTATTTACATAATTTTGCATGTGCTCTATGGTGAATGCACATGGGGGGGAGGGGAGGTGTGGCACTACAGTGGAAGCCGGCAGTGCTGATGCTCAGACATGTTTTCTTTTTAAATCCCTGCATTAGGTTAACAAACTGCACACTTACGACTGAAACTGCAGTCAGAGAGAAGCCATTCCTTTAATGTGAGTTTAAGTGACTCATCTCACAGTTCATTAGTTAAGAAAACACTGTTGATTGGTTTTGCCCCACAGGCCATAGTGACCTTCTTCAAGTTGTCTCCACCAGCAGGAAATCTTAGTTTGAGAGAATCAAGGCGTTTCTGCTAATAAACGTGTATGAGGCACATCTCACTTTTTTCTGCAACCCTGCTTCCCAATCCCACCCCCCCACCCCGATCATGTCACTACCCCGACTACCCCCACCACACCACCCCCGCATCTCCAGAAACCACTTCTGACGGAAAATGCAGCTGTTTGCAAGTTTGCTCGCTGAGAGAGCATGGAAACGGCTTGTAAGGCACGCTCTGACAGTACTGTAGGCCTCCTGGCAGGCTAACACAAGGGCACAGAGCTGTGGTTTCACATGGTTCAACATGCTGCATGAGTCACTGACTAGAAACATGTCTCTCCCATGCAGCATGGTGAGGCTCGCTGACTTACACTGTGGTGGGCGAGAGCCAAAAGCAACAAGCCAGAAGCTGCATAATAACATATGTGAATAATGCCCAGCAGAAAATGCTTGTTAAATCCATGTGGATACCAAAAAATCTGTCATGAGGGATAAAACCCTACACAGTCATAGTTTATTTGGTGTTTCAGGCTGTGCTCCATTATAGGATGCCATCACTGATTTTGAACTTGCTTCTTTGGCTTTTAGTTTGGGTAAGACATGTACATAAATGCCATTAAACTTCCCACTGACTTCCCTATATTGCTCTACTTGTAGCTGAAAAATGCCTCTAGATGTCATCACTTGGAGGAACGTTCAGTTCAGACGATGTCATGTTGTTGCTCACAGTATGGAGTTTGTAATCGTGGTCAATCTGCTTTTCCAGAGCTCCTACAGAGGACGTCATCTGAACTCATGATGATGATAATCTCCTCTGGGCAATGTCATCTGGAGGAGTTTTTCAGCTAGAAGCAGAGAAATATTTTAACATAGGGAAGTCAGAGGGAAGTTTGCAAGCGTTACATGTACATTTACACGCTTACACTGAAGAGCGAGTTGAAAATTGCTGAAGTCGCATTTTAACCATGGACGGTGAATCAGTGAATGACATCACACCTGAGTGTAGCCAGGTCAGCCCTCATTAGAAAATATCCATTTCTAACAATGCATTATGGGTTTTTTTGCAGATGCAAACATTGTAACATTGTCTCCACAGAAATTGAACATTGCTGTGTGTACGACCGTTTTAATTAAACACAAATAAGACAGAAATGCTAATAAATTGTGTATTATTGCAGCTTTCACACTTGTTAAAATACAGAGCAGCCTTCTTGGATTTTGAGGTCAGGGTTGGTGAGTTTCCTGTGACTTAGGGTGGTTGTGATGAGACGATTGACATTAAATTCTAAAAAACCTTTTCCAGAGCTCTAAAAACTATCGAAGTGATAATAACAACTCTAAACCTTATTAGTCAAAATTAAAATGAAAGCTGCTTCAGTCTTTTGAGGCAACAAACACACGTAATGGACTTGAGTCAGCAGGTGGACTGACACACAGCACCAAATGTTGTCTGCTGTGTATATTATTTGCTAACACACTCAGCAGCATTACACATTAACATTGGCTGAAAAACGTTTCATTATGGTTCGCTCCGAGAAGCCAGTACATCGCCACTAAAACTTTCCACTCTGTCATCAAAACTGAGAAAATGATTGTTGTGTCCTTATTTGTGGACTGCGATGTTCTATGAAGACATGTTTTCCTGATGTCAGGACCCATTTTGCAAATTCGTGTAGTCGACAGAACTCAAACTCATTCACTTGCGCGTTTTCTCCTCTCATAAGAACAATGAAAGCTGGTGGCTGTCACTCCGCTTTCCCCCTTGAAAATTATGGTTTTCAATATCCCACTTTTCCTCTTTCAGGCATTTAGCTCTCAGCTATTTTGTGGGTGTCAAAACGCTCACTGTGGCCGTGACGAGGTGATAAAAATCAGGTGTTACAGTATGATTTATGCGGTGTGTGCCACATATGTGCTGCTTTCATGCTGGTAATTACAACACTTTCAAAAGATGTGGAATTTGCCTTTTGATGTATGTTCGCTTGCAAGGACTTTGAAGAACTCGGCGAAGGACCATCTGGAACTAAAAAGAAAGTCGCTGGTGGGAAAAAAGAAAGGGGGGGGGAAAGTGTTTCTGTTATAATAATGTCTGAAAATGGAATGTAGACTGCAGCAATTTTTTTTTTTTTTTTTGGCGCGCCAAGAGTTTCAATGAACTCACTGAATGTGGCTGGATTATGTGTTTATTTTGTGTGAGTGAAGTGTGCCTGCTATAAAATTCCCACTAAGTGTTATGTACTGCATGTTCGGACAGTATTTTGTGGGATGGACCTCAACAGGCTTTTCTCTCATTCTATAGAAGCTACATGCATTTTGTTTGCTATCATCGATTTTGGAGTCAATCACAAAAATGTGATCACGATCTGAGGACAAACTCACATTAGGCAGGGTGTACTGTGCCTGAGTAGTGAGGTCTGTCCCAAGGTGGGCTTGGGGCTGGTTACAATACTCTTATTGCTAATCATACACTAGCAAACAACTCCAAAGCTTTGACTATAAGTGAGCGCTGCTCTTTTCGAAAGTTTATAATGCAGTGACATGAGCGTGCTTGGGCACTGTACAGGGAAACTGTGCCTACAGGGTCAGTATGACCTAGATGAAATCACTTTGATTTTTGACTTTGAAAGCTGCACTAACCAGTCTTAACCAGTATGCAACACGACTGGCTGTATTTATCATCCACTTTAAAAACGGTTTTGACATCTTTAGCCTTGATCAATATTCTGGTCTACCACATTATAGTTATTGAGTTATTCTCACTGTTCTCATCAGCGTTCTTTACATCTGTAACCCAGCTAGCATTAAACATCACATAGATAAAAGAGAGATACCACCTAAATATCACCCTTGGCAGTTATTGAAGAGCGGTACAATTTCTCTATGTCTACCGATTGCTAGAGTCCCGACCAAAGTAAGAACGGCTTCACCAATTTTCAATTTTGGTCAGATCTAACTTGACTTTAGTTTAGGGTGTAAAAAACATTAATGCTTTTAAACTTCCCACTGACTTTCCTATATTTAAAAACATTTCTGATTCTATATGAAAAAGCCCTTCAGATGACATCAGGAGGAGTTTTTTCATAAAGTTCAGATGATGTCATCAGGGGGAGCTCTGGAAAAGCAGATTGACCATGATTCCAAATTCCATAGTGTGAGCAACAAGATGACATCATCTGAACAGAACGTGCTGAAGGTACTTCAACTGATGTCATCTGGAGGCATTTTTCAGCTACAAGTACAGAGATACTTTGATATAGGGAAGTCAGTTGGGAAGTTTAATGCCATTAATGTTCATGTACTAACCAAACTAAAACCAAAAGACGCAAATTCAAAATCAGTGAAGGCGTCCTTTAACTTTACTATGTGAATAGTGCATTTTTAGATTTCAAAGATTAAAAAGTTTTAATCGAGCTTAAATATGAATTCATTTGTCACTTTATGATGAAACGACATCACACCTAAACGAAGCTGGAGTATGTAACTTTGTTTGAATTTATTCTATTAAAAAACAGTATTGGTACCGCCCGTGAAATCAGACTCATATCTCGACTCATATCTCCAGTGCAGTTGGCACCACATTCTCCTCCTGTTCCTAAACCTGTCCAGACATGTTTCTTGGAAGACTGCTGAAAAGCATTCTGGGAAATGTAGGAAAATGTTAACTGAAGTAGACTGAAGAAAACAAAGTTCCAACTGTGAATCCACCAATCCATTCATTCATTAATTCATGATTAAATCGTTCCAAACAGGGCCTTTACTGTTCTCAAAGACAAAAACAATTTCATTGTATTACAAATTACAATAGGTACAAATTACCTTTATTTTAGCAAAATTAAAAAAAAATCTTCACACATTAGTGAACTTAAGTGCATCTATTTGTTAAGCCTGTGTCATGGAACTGCTTAGGAATCACGACTTGAGCAACATCTGGCTGGTTTTAAGAGTCATGGACAGTTTGCCGCAGGTGGTGGTGGGTGGAGGTTCATATGGGTTATATGGACCGTGGAAGTTTAAAAGGGTCAATACATGCAGATATAACAACTGTGGCTCATGTGGCGAGCTGGAGAAAGGAGAAAAACTGCAGAGTGTCAAAAGAAGTCTGCATTCCTTCCATATTCCCTTAAATAAAAGACCTTTGATGAGTCAGTGATGCAGTTTTGCAGGCTATGGGAATAATATAGGGACACTATGGAACAGGAAGCACAATAAAGTGCTCAGGTCTATTTTGCAAACATTTAAAAGTCTCTGTTTTGTTTTGGAGTTTAAAATAGGACTTTGAAGTCATAGATTGATGTGTCAAATTGCCACAAATGCCACTAGTTTGACCAAAGAGGGTAAAATCCTGTTTGAGGCCTGGATGGTGGAAATGATTATGTTCCCTGGGCTATCATGGAAAGTAATGCTCGGCAGCAATTTGTCCACCTGCACCTCTGAACGACAGGCTTGGTAACAATTACTGGTCCAGGAAAGAAAACATTACAGAGTCATTACAATAATGATAGTAATTCAGGCCAGGATAGACATGGCCTCTGCAGGCCTTCTCTCCTCCTTCTACTCTTTCTTTCTTTCTCTCTTTCCTTTCCCCTTCCTTGACTTCCAACCTTAATTTTGCCTCCTTTAGCTTCTTTAAAATCCTTATTCCTTTCACTTTGAGCATCTGTTTTATACTTGTACACACATTTTTGGTGGCCCATTTTCTTCCTTTTTTTCTTCTTCTTTTTTTTTTTTTTTGTTCTGTTAGTTTACAGCCCCATAAATCACAAATATCACCCAGGAGACACAATTTAAGTCTGGGAAGGAATATCATAACAATATTATGGTGCTTTAAGGCTTGAAAAGCTGAATAACTTAAAAACTTTCAATGCTGTAACAGAGGCAGATCCATTTTTCAACAAATAAAAGAACAGAAATGTCCCGTGTTCCCATCAAGGGAGGGTTGACAGGGCAAGATTCCTGCTGCAGCCCCCTGCCTGCCAGGGAGAACTTATAACAGCCTTATTTATGTTTCAGAAACTGAGCTGAGGGTGCCAAGACATTATTCAAGACGCTAATGCAGTCGCCACACAGCGACTGCTGCCATTCAGTCTGGAAAACATTGGAAAATCTTTGTTATGAAAAGAGTGCAAAGATGCCCATCAGTTGGGGGAAAGATGGCTCCGTTTCCCATCTGGAGCTTGCTGAGTCAGTGTGGGAGGACGTGTGTATGTTTTCAGCACAGTGGAGCAGATGATAAAATAGCTCACGAAAAAAGACAACTGGCTACAGTCACTATTCTGGGTGGGCCGGCAAGCACATGAAATATTAAGCCTGCGAGGGATTATTTTTGTATTTCTCAGCAGTTTCTTAATACAGTTAGACTGATATATGAGGCCACTAAATGTCATGGTGCTCTGCCTTGTTGTGATGTTTATTCCAGTCTGATTTTTATAAATTT
The DNA here is from genome assembly GCF_033026475.1 of Channa argus. NCBI lineage: Eukaryota > Metazoa > Chordata > Actinopteri > Anabantiformes > Channidae > Channa > Channa argus. Next base: position 14,615,812 of record NC_090217.1, on the reverse strand, counting down.
TTTTGCAAATATTTAATATAACGGTTTTATGTAATGTGTAATGAATCCCAGACATCAACAACTGAAATAGTTGTGTTGTAATGTGTGTTTGTACTTTTTTATAACGCCTCATTTTAAGCTTAGACCCTTTATGTTCTGTTGAAGACAAATATAATTGAAATGATTAGTTTGAATTAATCATTGTTTGTAGGCAAATAAGGGGCAATATTGGACTTTAGTCAAGATCACTTCACTGTGCTAAAACTTTGTGATGTTGGGACTATTTGCAGAACCCCGATGGTTGCTAGCAGGACAATATCTTCACAGATGTGTTGCCAATCAGAGCATTTACATGCACTAAAGAAACCTGGTTACTTGAAATCTGCATATACAAGAGACATGTAAGCAGATTTCTCGTCCACCTCGGACCTATTTTGAGAGGCATATTTTACCTGTACAGTGACATAAAAGGCTGTACTTCGTCTTAAATATTCTGTTGGACTTTAGTCAAACTTTGTTTTAAAATTGAGGCAGCATCGCCCGGTTAGTGATCTCTCCTTTTGGTCGGCCTTCAGCAGCGTGTTCCTGTCGGCAGCCGATTAGGAACCTGGTTCCATTGTTGCAAAGACATCCTCTAATAGAAATCTACCTGAGGAAGTCAGGTTTCACTAATCCCCTGAATCCATTTCAGAGTCCAACTCTGGAAAGCTGATTTCTTAACTGTCATGCGTTTACATGACAGTTAAGAAATCAGCTTTCCAGAGAAAGCCGACTGTAACCTGGTTACTTAAGTCCATGTAAAGTGACTCCTGAGTTTATTGGTGTTTTACTCATGGGGAGCAGAGGTAAATTAAATTGCACTGTTGAATAAATGTGTTAGTATTGTTAACTAACTAACTATCTTAACTAGTATTGTTAAACTGAATATGAAATTGAATATGCAGATTTACTTTGACCGTTTTTCCATTTTCCGTTCTGGTGTTAAAGCCTTTGAGAGAAACCTGCTGATGCACCTCTTGCAACTCTGGAAATGAAAGATATTTCATAGTTAGTTTTTAACTAGTTAGTTAAAAACCAAGTCATAGTTATGAAACTAAAAATCTTCTTATACAGCAAGAGAAAAAGCTGACTCCCTTCAAGACGGGTGATTTAGTTCAAGGATAGTCTAGATCCCGTCACAGAGGATTTATCAGTCAGGCGAGAACTAAACTCTTGCTCAAAATGCACAAAAAAATTAGCTTTCAGCTCCTGCAAAACAGAAATAGCAACGTAGCTTTCAAAAGCCTGTTTCACTCAAACGAATTGTTCATGACTGACTCAGAGACACAAATAATGACAAGTTATCCATCAAGGCAATGTGTTTTCTCTGGATAGATCTGGGCGTAGATCAGGCTCAGACAGTGCTTGTCTGAGGGTTAAGTGGGAAACCCCCCCTCCCTCGCTTAGCTGCTCCTATGCCACTGACTGATGTCGTAATTTCTCACTGAAACCTTAACCAAACAATAAATATTCGACAGCTCAGTTGTTCTAAAAAGCAGTGCTGTTTGCTCAACAGTGCCTGCCAGAACATGCTCGCATGGTCCTCTGTGTGACGATATTGGGCTTTTCTATTGTGTGACATCAGGGGGAGAAATACTGAAGCCTATAAATGTTTTGGCCTTACAAAATTTGGCTTTCTAGTGGCTAAAGAGCAGACAAAATGCTTTAACCTCTGTACATTACCGTTTTTTATTTCGGTTTCAACACTGTGGGGAGTTTAAATGCCCTCAACCCTGGATCCATCTGAGGAAAAAGCAAAATCCATCAAGCCAAGACAGAATTCATCGCATGTGGAGGCACTGGCCATATTGTACTCATTAATGACTGGCACACACGAAAGAAGTATCAGTTAATTGCTATGACATTCCAGCCAACATATAAAGTGTGGCGGTCCAAGCGTTCCTTCCCGGAGAAGTTATTAAAAATTCAGTCGAGATGTAGACCAGTAATCAGTACAAGATGAAACTTTTGTTTGCAAGTGTTACTCCACTTGGTGAGACTCAATGTAGCACAGCAGGTCTCACAAACCCTATTTGGCGGCTCTGGGTCTCAGTAAATAGTGGAGAGGTTAACTTATGAAAACACTCACACCCGGTTATCAGATTAGGTCTCTACAAAGAGCCCTCAGCATCAACAAAAGGAAAAAAAGATATTTCTTCTTTTAAAGAAAGAGGCTCGATTAGCACTGTCACGTTAGTCTTTTTCTTCCCCGCTTCCCCCCTGTCCTCATTCCTTCCCTTTCTTTCATTTGTTTGAGCTGTCGACAGCGGGTTTGGCCTGAAATTAAAAACCCTTTAGTGTTTGTTTGCTCGTTGTCAGCACAAGGCTTTTCCCATCATTCCCAGGGACAACATCAGTCAAGGCTTTTGAAAACGGCTCTTGCCGTGGTGGTTGGTGGGCAAAGGGATGGCCTGAAAAATACAAAATAATAAAAAATCTGTTTACGGGTGAGGTTATGTACCCCTAATTTTAATTACAAGGCTTAAAATAATGCATCATTAAATAAAAACAGATATTTTTGTTTCAATTGAAAGAAAACAACAACTGGAAGCAAAATTTGCTACAAAACGATCATATCAAATTCGGCCTTTAAAAGACACGTATTGGTTGAACATTGTTGAAAAAAGGCAATAACCTGTGTGTGTGTGTGTGTGTGTGTATGTGCATGTGGGTGGAGGTCTCTTGGCTCATAGTCGGGGTTTAAGCACACACTCAAAGCCAGTGTGTTTGACCCAGGAGTGTCTGAAGTGTTGATTCTCTGAGAGGTCATAGGTCAGGTACAGAGTGATGACTGAGGGGGTCTCATAGCTTTATTTAGACTGCAATTTAAATGTCCTTATACATCTGGTTGTATAACGTCTCACCAACAATATTTGATTCATTTTTATCATTTTTATATTTTTATTTTGAATGCATTTACTTGACAAATTCTGGTGATGTAACTGCTCTGTGACATTTATACTCACTTTCTCTATTTGCCATCACTATTTACTCCTGTGTTTCCACACAAGGATCAATACAGTGTTGAGCAATTCAGGTTTTACCAGCTGCTGCCACAAGTGTGTAATGCCAATTGATTTTACAAAGTCTGGGCAACTTTCAGTAAATCTAGGAAAAACAGTTAAATGGATACAGAAAAAAAAAAGTTTTTCTTGCCAAAAATTAACAAGCAACAAAAACATTTGGTTTAGTGTTTTTAAAAATTTCATTGCTACAGCTTAAGTTGACCTGCTGTGACTAGTAGCTAATTGCTAATTGTTGCTATTTGTTGCTGATATTAATGATTGAGTTTATGATGATTGAGTTTAAGCAGATATTTCCAGTGTTGTGCATGAATAAACTAAAAGCGCTTACATTGAACGCCCTCTTTTTTGGAGGAAACCTGCAATGAATGTCTTTGTTTGCAAGTAAAGAAGATGAACACGAGCGTCGTTCACATGCAAGATGAAGGTGAGAAACAGACTTTGTTCACTGGACGTGCCTGTGAGACATTCAGGGACTGTACAGGATGTAGTCCTTGACAGTGATTTTGTTTTTACAAACTTTTACAAAAGGTCATAAGACTTCCTGACTGATTAAGTGGGGGTCATGATCCCACATTTGCTGTTTTTTCATGTACTGGAGAGACAAAGAATTTGATCCAGCTCAAGTAATGGACTCTTGTATTTAAAGTTTATTAATACTCATGCTAAAAGTGTGTGGGAAAATATCCCAGTGGCAACTATTTCATAAGGCAGTCTTGAGGTATGCGACAAAAACAAGCTGTAAACTGTAAGTAATTCGTCAGGAAGGTGGATTTTGACAGAGCCCCCTGTGGTGCCAGTCCTTGGGGCATAATGCTCTCAAAAAAAGAGAGAAGCACTGCATTTTTTTTATCACTTGAATAAAAAGTCTATCTGACAACAACCTGTTTTAAGTGTGGTTGACACAGCGTCACTGTTTTTTAGGATGTCAAGTAGCTAACTGGTAAACCGACCAATCAAATGGAATTGTCCTTAGCGAAAGAGACCGTGAAAACCAATCAGTGAACAGCTCACATGTCCTGTCAATTACAAACAGCAGATTTATAATAGAGGTTTTGAACATGCTCAAACACAGCTCCATGTATTTCTGAGAAGGAATGTGCACCTTAAGATGAGTTTGCTGTTCACAAATATTTGATCATAATTCGCTTATAGTTCACTCGTGCTTCTAACAACATCTTATGGTAATGTACTTTGTCTAACTGTCTTTCTGTTTTCAAGCAGAAGATTTATGTCTCTGTATTGACAATTAACCGCTCAGTTGATATCTTTATCTTCATCGTAGTCTGATGAGGTTTTCCACTCACTCTGTCAGTGGGATCAAACACAGTCGAACAAATTTGAAAAGATAGTTGCGGGCTGCCGGCAGCAACAGCCAGTAGCCACCATGTTCCGGGGCTCCCTTAGCATACAGTGAAGGAATGCACTGAGACTAAAGCATCACATGGTGTTGACAGGACCAGAGGAAACCACCTGGAGTTTAAGCCAAACTTGCAAGGTCACCTTTCCTCATTTTTCTCCTTCTGTGGCTTGTAACAAAAACCCTCAGGGTTAACCAGTCTGGACTCATCCAAGGCACGTGTTTAACTTATGCTAGACAAAGACGACAATTATCTCCACATTGGCAATTTGTTTGAGATTATTTTAAGGATTTTTGACTCTCTTTTGAGTCTAAATTTCAGTTTTCTTATATTGCTAATGTCTAAAAGGTGTTTTAAAAAACTGGCTTCTTCATCAAATGTGTAATTTAACTCTTCATTGTTATTCTGGACTACTGTGCCTGTTCTTTTCTTTAATTTTCTATTATACTCTTATCTGTATTCAGAATAAATCATTTTACACTGTTTATTAAAAAAGCACATTAGGAGTGTTTCATGAATTAGTTCCCCTACTGACAACGGGCATAACAGAATTATACTGTCATGGTTGGAATTTTAAATACACAGTTAAGGTTATGGAAAGCTTGGTTAGTTGTTTTTAACTTTAACTTTTAACTTTTAACTTTTAACTTTAAGGTTACAGAATGTTCACTGTCATAGTTTCAGTAATAAATAAATGGTTAAGGTTGTGGATAAATCAATAAAACCCATCCTCCACATTATTCTTTATTTGCTGCGAGATGCCATGTAGCCATAAAAACAAAAGCATGGGTCACAACAACCTGAGTGCCCTGATGACCTTACGGGGCCGTTTTTAGCAGAGGACAGTCTCATTTATTGGGTCGGTATTTAAAATATGCTACCAGTTCGGTTTTAGTAGGCCTTCCTGATGAGTATTTCAGGGATAATACGCAAAGCTGTAAAAGTAAGACAAGGAATGGCTGAAGTGTCACAGGTGCAGGGATACTACTTTACTAGGGATAGTACTGTTTCCAAGCCTACACAACTCAATCCCACCAATTAAAATGCAAACTACAAAACACCGCAAACCTCGGTGTCTAAATCAGTGTAAATCAGTGTATAGTTTGTTGTAATTAAAGTAGATTCATCTTTGAATAAGGTTAAATTAATTAAAAAACCATAATGTTTCATCATTACTTTTGTACTGACAAGGTCACATGACTATGTGTAATGTTAAATATATTACTTGTGAACCCGCAAAGAATTATCACCAAACTCTGGAGCTTCCCCTCAGCTCTTTGAAGCATTTTAGGGTCTTTAAGCTCATTGTTTTGTTTTTATGGCCCACAGCTTTACAATCTCATAAGCATTGATTCCAGCAGCAGTAAGCAGACATTTTCACTGAAAGAGCTCTGAAAAACCCACTGCGTATCACCAAAAACAGACAAAGTTAGCAGCAACTTGTTGACACTGTGGAGTACTGAGCAGCTAAAGAGTGAAACATTTTCCTTAAAAATACGGGAGACTTAAACTGAAACTCAAAAACTGAAACTTTGTCAGGCGATAAATGCCGATGCTGCGATTATCTCTCATGTTATCTTTATCAGCTTAAAATGTGATAATACGTCATCATTCTGTTTCTGCAGAATTGTTTTGGTGCTCTCCAGAAGCCAAAAAAGTTATAACTCATAACTTTATTGCAGGTTTAACAATGAAAGCTGGCAGCGTATTAATTGAGTTTAGCTTAATTTTAAGTTTAATTAATCTTGTTGTGAATAAATTGTTAAACCAGTCCCTTCAATTGTTCTAACAAACAAAAATGTTATCCTCTATCCCTTAAATTAACTTCCACATTATAAAAGAAAAAGGTTATATTTAAATTTCAATTGACCCCAAGTGACCTTTGCCAATATCAGTGTAAAACCGTTTAAAGTAGCAGGGTGGGGGGAGGAGATTAAAGCTTTCAGAATTGTCCACATTTTCCTCCAATGCCTGGGAGACCATGATTCACAGCCTGCTCTCCATCTCAACCATTATGGTTACGTCTTTTAAAGAGCATGGGGGTGTCGGTTACTGCTGTCCACAGACACGCAGTCAGCCTGACTGATTTAGCTCTTTAGATTTGTGTGGAATTAGTCACAGTGGAGGGCTGGCTGGGACACCGGGGAGTTTAAGACATTGTTGGGACTGAGGAAGCCTGGAGTGGGTATAGGCTTTTTTCTTTCTGGTTTTACGACCCCTCAGGTTTCCACCTGCGCTGACATGGCTGCGGCTTTACAATAGTCCCAAAAGAGTTACAAGCAGCCGGGTAGAAATTCCAGGCCTTTCTTTCCCCTTTCCCTTTTACCTCTTTTCTTTTTTTCCCTTTTTACTGGAAGGGTGGGGTGGGGTGGGGTGGGGGCTGCAGTTATTGTGGAGCATTTGTCAGGCAGCCAGTTGCATAGGCAGGGCCAAGTAGTGATTTATGGCAACATCTGCAAGATGCAAAGCCCTTATATATGGTTTTAATCATACAAAGAGCAGTGACTGGATTGGAGACTGAAAAGAGCTGGTCCGATGGAGTTTTATGGAGTCCGTGCTGGGAGTGACACTGATGGCAACTAGTATAAAAATATTACATATATGACTGTGGGATTTCTCCAGCTCAGCTTTTCAAGCTGAATTTGGCTTCAGATGGTGTTTGGCTGATTCTGTGATGCAATATGGTGAAAAGATTCTCACCAAGCTCGACTTTAACAATCTGTGAGAGATAAAGTTTTGTCCCATGTAAAGAAGAGCGAAAAACCTTAAACTAACGAATGCAACACAAAACGAATCTTGCTGGATTAGTGTGTCAGCAGTTGGGATGTTGGCTCCAGAATGAGTGTGACCTCACATACCAAAACCTGGGATCACCTCTTTTTTTTTTTAACTATTTTTGCGCCGACAAAGCATATCTAATGTTGAAACAAGCCCAGTGGTCATAAAAGTCCCCCACCCCCCCCCCCAGCAGATTTGCTGAGGATGAATAATAATTTCTGCAAGCTGCTTGGAGCTATTTATTATAATAAACATCTGTCTGTATGTCACCACATCTGGCAATAATAAAGCCAAATTAGCTACAAAATTCAAAGTGTCTGGCAATGAGATAAGACTGGGGCATGCTAAATTCATTTTCTTGGCTCAGTCTCTGGGGTGTGTAGAGCAGCGATGGCCTGAGGAGCTGAACGTGGATCAGTCTCTGATTGCTGATCTCAACATTGCTGAGTCAGAAAATGGAGCCTGGGCTCTGATCTGTGACCAGTGGGTCGTGGACTCCATCAGTCGTCTGCCGCTCATTGGTGGTCTGGAGGAATAATTAACTTCCTGTCTCATTTCTCTGGACACAGAATCAAAGAGGGAAAATTATTCTGCAATCTGGCTGGTGTTTTTCTTTTTCCCGCCGCCTGGAAATGTGAAGCTTGTCGGTGGCTGCAGACGCAGCAGGAGACTCCTAGATCCAAAAGCATCTTTTAAAAGTGGAAACCTTCTACTTCTACCGTCACTTGTTAGCCCACAAATTGTGTTTTGGTTGCAGCAATTTCAGAGACTTTCCTAAAGGAGTAAATAAACCATTCTGAGGGGAATTACATCCACCCGCTTAATTGTTACATGCATAGTTTGGTGAAGTGTAAAACCTACAAGAAGGGGACGAAGAAGTGTTGACAGGCAGGTTTAAAGCTGCTATACGTTGAGAAGGACAGAAACTTTCTTCCCACAGTTGCCATTAAGTGACCTTGAACAAAGCAGTGCTAAGAAAACCCCCCAGATCTTATTACTCTAACAGCCTCATGTTTTTGAACACGATCCAAAAGTAAATTTGTAATGAAACATAGCACTTTATCTGCTTTCCCTCAACCTGCCTCACTTACTTTTTAAGTCTGAGATTTCCTTCATATCTTCTGATTACAACAAGCCTCAACTTGTTGGATTCAGCATTTACAATGGCAGTAGAGAGTCAAAGTGGGTTTCTAGCTGATAAAGTGTGAGACACTCAGTCAAGCTTCTGGTGTGGATGGAGAACTCGGTCTTACTGTGTACTCTTGCATTTTTGTCGCTGCAAAAAAAGGTGTTGGTTGAAGTGATTAACTCGAGACGATTTTGTGACATAAAGCTGTTTGATTCATCAATCTCAGTTCCCAATAGGCAGTTTTTTCAGCTTTGTACACACTCACCCCGAGTAAAACAGCAGACACAGTTAGAAAATACTGAGCAGCAGGCTGCAACCAGACATTCTTGGTAATTACTCAAACTGGACTTTTTGGAACTCATTTCATATTTCACTGATACACCCCACGAATGCAGCCAGGTTGTTTGAACACATTGTACTCTCTTCTGTGTTTAACCCGTTTACTGCACCGACAGTGACATATGGCAAACATAATGCCAGTGAAATACATAACCAAAAGGTATATTTCAAGTATTGTCAGTTTACTTAAAATCCTCCAACTGCTTTAGTGAAGCCCATGAAGCTACAACCGCACCTCCTAAAAGAAAAGCTGTTTCATTTCTGGTCTGACATGTGTTTATGCACATCTCAGCATACATCACCAGCTCATCATACATCATTTCAGCCACATAAAGGTTTGGAAATTCACTTCCAAACAATACGATGTGTCAGTGCCATAAATATCACCACATTGTGCTTTACATCACAATCTACAGGGTTTATCATTAATCTCTCCCAGGCCCAACTTATCCACCCTGGAGGCTCAGGTTTGTTACATAGTTTCTGCTCTAACCTGACATGACTCTACATTGAGATAAGGGTATGGGCCAAGAGTGGACTGGTCCTTGGACGTTGCTTTAACAGCAGCGGCGGCGGCAGCAGCAGCAGCAGCAGCAGCAGCAGCTGTTTCCCAGGTGTTGGGATGTGTGTGGCTCCACCATCTTGTCTTAATCGCAGCCTTTCCAAAGACCTGGCAAGACTTCCAACAAGCCCCCTCATTCCTTTACAGTGGAGTAAAGGCATAGAAACCAGCCCTGCACAGCCAGCAGCCAGGTGTACATAAACATTAGTCAGCCAGAAGGATGGGAGAGAAATAACACATCCTATGAAAGCAAATCTCATCATCAGCATTTCCATACACAAACTGAGTGAGAGTGGCAACCCAAACACACCATCGGCATGAACATAATGAAAACAAAAAGAAGTCCGTTTTACTAGTTTTCACTCCAGTACTTTTTATGTTGCTATGTTTGAACGCAAGACTGAAGCAACTGGCCTTGAATAGGGAATCTGACTAAATCCCCTCCAAACTGCTGGCACCACCATCGTCAATCTGCCATTTAGTAAACACAGCTCCACTGGGGCGGGCAGGGAGCCGCAAGACGCCTTCCAAGTGCAAGTTTCGACAGCTAGCCCAGTGCACAAGCACACCTTTTTCCCTTATGTCGAAGAGAAGAGGCCTGAAACAACAAACCGCCAGGTGAGTAGGGCTGGGGGATCAGGGAGGGGGGGGAATGACTCATCCAGCACGCAGAGAGGCTCTCGTTTGGGCTTAAGTATATTGTGCCACGCTATTCCAACAGCAATTTGTGGGTTAGTAGAGATTGCATGTCATTATTAATATTCAGTAATTATTATCATTTTTAATAATGGAGCCGTTATTAAAGGTGGTTCAAGCAGTAATATCAGTAAAGTACTATTGCACGAGTACAAGGATTACTATCTGATATAGTGGTATTGTTAGGCGCAGTGGCACTTTTTCTATTTTTGGTAACACTAAAGGCCTCATTAACTTTTATACTTTAAGACTAATCCCTTTGCATATTTAAGAATAATAAGAACGACCATTGGGCCTTCACAAATTATGTATTACTAATATGTATGTACAATGTACTGTGTATTTTCAGAGTTGAACCCAACTTTACCAAACTGTACACAGGAGCAGTATTTATTCTCATAGGAGTAGCAGCCTAGAGTGAAACAGTTTTTAACTTATACATTCAGCTAAGCGATGCTGCTGAAAAATATTGTGCTTAATAACTGGAATGAGGCTGTGATACTAAAGAGTTGAACATCCTCTCTCATTCTCTTTCTCTGTGGGGGGGCTGACTGATGACAGACCTGCACCATCCTTGGCGGTCTGTGGTTCTGTTTTAAAAGGCCAGCATTAAAAGACCCACCACCAGCACCAGCTCCTTCCAATCTCTAATAAAAGTCCTGCGAGGATAAAGACAGTATCGTGAATGAGGACACGTAAGCACTGATTGAATGTAGCAGCACATTAGTGTTTTATTGTTTACAAATGTGCAAAATATTGCTTCATTCAAAGCCGGAATAACTGAATATGCAAATGCTGCAAAATACTCATACATAAAAAGGTAAGCAAAAATAACAGGATCTGTTTATATACAATTTACAAAATAGAATAAACTTTATATAAAAGTATATTTTTATTTATTTAACTGAAGCGGTGTCCTTTAAGAACAGCTGTTGGTATGCTCCTCGTCGTTTCTGTAGGAGCATGACATCGTCCTTTACATTCACTCATTGCATATTTAAAGAGTCTTTATTGGAAAAGTGTCTATTCAGTGAGGTAGTAATTTGAATTTTTGGTCATCCTCTTCATGAAAACCAAGAGCAAACGAGAGCCCGGTCACCCGGGCTAAGTGCTCGTTCTGCGCTGTGGGAAGGGATCAGTCCTGCTGTCAAAGGGCTGTTCGTAAACACTGCTGCTCTGCTCTGACGCCGAGTCCCTGTGGTCTGAATCCCCATCAGGAGCAGCATAGGGGTTCTCATGTAGGGCTACTCTGTTGCACATCACTGGCGGGGGGTCAAATCCTGTGTACAGGTCCTGCTGAGGCCTCCATGGAGCTTTCCCGAATGTTCCTTTGTGAGGAAGGAGCAAAAATCAATCAATAAATAAATAAATAAGTCAGACTAAACGGTTAAAATCTGGAAAGCTTGGACAAGCGATCATTTAAATTAAGATCTACCCATGAAGGTGTTGGAGGGAGAAAGGCACTCGTGAGGTCTCCCATAGTCGTTCACATCTCCCTCCTCCTTGGACGGGCGGTGGTCGCTCTGCTGGTGAGAGGAGCTGTGATGGAGACTTCCATTGGGAAGTTGCATCAGGACAGTGGAAGAGCAAATGTCGAAATGGTCAGACAGGAAGTAGTCCCTCCTTTTAGAGCTAGTCAGGCTGCCACTGTAGGAGTCAATGCAGACCTGCCTTTGGTCCATGGTACAGCCTAAAAGTAACAAGCGCAAATTAATAACTTTATGTACCTTAGGGATACTTGACAATAGTGTTCTGGATCATCAACAGTTACAGCATGACATTTTCCATTTGTTATGAATTTTGGACAGACCTGTGAAGACTTCTGAAGGATCAGTGGTGTACATGTTGTCCCTGCGAAGCAGTGAGCTTATTGGACCTTGATAATGGCACAGCAGAGGATCAATGGCTGCCTCCATGTCTGTTTCACTTCCAGTGTCCAGCTGACAAAGACCTGTGCGAGTAAAGGAACAGTATCATGTAAGACAAATGTGATGTTGATGTTTAATGTTTAGGACGAAAAAAAAAAAAGAGGAAGTGTTACCATTTAAGTCTCTGGACTGAAGGTAGAATCCACTGAGAGATGATGTCATGTACTGATGGCTGCTGCCACTCTCAGACAGGATATAGCCTTCCTGTCGGTCAGCCAGTGTGCCCTGGGAGGACAGGTAGCTGGGGATGTCTGCAGGCAGATTGGTCTCATCTGGAGTACAGAGACATCAATTCAAATTACACTAAAACACTCTTACATCTTCAAACAATAGGCTTAAAGTTTATAGTGAGCCTTGGAGGATAATGAAAACAAGATAAATCAAACCAGTAAAGACATTGTAAGTTCACCTGTGTTGGTGATGCTGCAGTCCTCACTGCGTCGACGGGTGTGGTAGATGATCACAACCCAAACCAGCGAAGTACCAACAACACAACACACCACTGCTATGATAACGATGCCCACTGTGGTCCACCCATCATCACCATCAGGTCCTGCCCCACCCACCGCGCCGAAGTCTATGTTGCCCTGATTGCCTGGGTCGCAATTGGGGTTTGATGTGACCGCCAGCCGAACGTTGCCCCTCTCGGTGCCCAAAGCGTTGGACATCTCGCAGGTGTACTTCCCAGCATCGGCCTCAGCTGCGTCAACAATGATGAGGAGCTGGTTAGCAGCCGCAAAGAAGTGGCGCTCGGTCACTATCAAAGGACTGTCGTCTTTGGTCCAGTTCAGCTTTGGGGGTGGGCTACCGCCAGCGATACACTGGAGTACGGCGGTCTCACCCTTGGCCACGGTGCGATCTTCGAGGGGTCGCAGAAAGAAGGGTGTTTCTGTAAGAGGGACAGACGCCAGAAAAATTAGTGAGACAGCAAAGCAGAGCGCAAGTATTGATTGGTTCTTAATTAATTCTTTCTGGAAATTCAATCTGCCTAGTGACTTTCTGCTCTGACAGTGACGTTTCTCACCTAAAACAGTCAGCGTAGCGTTTGCAGAAATGGCCCCAGCTGTGTTTTGTGCCGTGCAGCTGTAAACGCCAATATCCTCAGCCTTGACATCCACAATGAAAAACACGTCGTCCTCTGGCATGACGTGCATGCGGCGTTCGCGAGCGGCAGGAAAGTCAGTGCCTCCGTCTTTCTGCCAGGCAATCTGTGGGGAAGGGTGACCCACGGCAGCACATTCCAGTCTGGCCATCACCCCAGTCCGGATACTTAGGTCCATGGGCGTCTTGGTAAAGGAAGGGAGCACTGGAAACAGCACAAATATCTTAAATTGGGATGAACTGAGAAGTTGACAGTTCTTTTTTAAAATAGGCACCGACTGCTAATTAAATGGACTTTAAATTGTAAACTTTTCCTAGAAGTTAGTGCTTTGGATGCTTATGGGATTTATTGCCTTGACAAACATTATTGCAAAACCATAACCATCATTGTTTTCACGTGTTCACACACAAACACACCCACCATCTTGGTTGATCTTCTAGCAAGATTATTATTAGATAATATCCATTATTACAACAAAGTGACCTTGTGTTTCAGGACCTTGTATATGAGACACAGAGCTAACTTACTGTTGACAGTGAGTCTGGCCTTGGTCGAATAGGATGATCCAAAGTGGTTGGAGATGACACACTGGTATTTCCCTTCATTGGAGAACTCCACATTGCGAAGCTGCAAGGTGGTCGTATACTCCGTCACCTCCGTCTCGCCACCGGCTCCGCCTTGCACTCGCAGATGGGCCTGGTTGTGGATCTCCGCATCGTTCAGGACTTCATTGTCTTTCTTCCAGGCAAAGGTCATGGGTGAGTCGCTGGAGCTGGCTGCCGAGCACACGAATGTCACATTGGTGCCTTTGAGGGCCGACTGGGTCTCGGGCTGTACAGTGATCTGAGGCTTTGGGAAGTCATCTGCGTGAGGAAAAACAGGGAGCATTTTAGCCTGCTGTACAACGTCAAGTTTACATTATGTGCTTTTGCATTATATGTCTTTTCTTCTGAAATTGGGGTTGAATACGATTGGAAAAATGGGAAAACCAGAAGTGAATTATTCCCCACTTAGTTCTCTCCTATGGTAACCAGAAAAGCTTAACACTTGGTGAATTTCCATAGTGTCCCAGTCAGGAAGGAAAATACTGAACAATCTAGGTCAGTTTGTACATGGAAAACCTGCCTTGGATAAATGGCTGTTTTTGAGGGATTACAGTGTGTATGTGTGTGTGTGTGTGTGTGTAAAGGTGTTACACCAAGTGAATGTATCACTCACCACACACAAACTCCTCCTGGCTGACAACGAACAAGCTCCTGCCCTTCAGCATTTGCGGGTGGGCGCAGCTGGCATTGAAGCAGGACATGAAGGTTTGCTCTGCCACCCAGACGGGAAGCCACTTGAGTTGGCAGTCGCACAGCAGGCTGGAGGTGTTCAGATGGCTGCCAGGGGGAGAGCACAGGAGAACATTTCATTTGCTAAGCAATACGTTTTTCTATCAATATTAGTGAAAAACATTCCTGTCAAGCCCCCAGTAATTTTAGTGAATGTTTTGGCTGACATATAGATGGACAAAGGAACAAAAAGGAAAAGGATTTATATACAAATCATATGATAATTGTTTACTGGAAATTCTAAAGGACAAATTACACTCTTCTGCAGATTTTGTTTCTCACAATGCACTCTGTTAACTCACCAGGTTTTCCCTGAAACATGATTCCCATGTGAACAATGCTCGAAGCAATACACAAATAACGTAGATGTAGTTCGTCTTTTAACATATGATCCATTGAATCACAATAATTTAAAGAAAAAAGTAAAGATTCCTGGAGAACTGTGCATTAGTGGTTGGAGACAAAAGGAATCTGTGAAGCTCTTCTAAATGTTGAAGTAAGCGCCGTTTGGTGCCGACTTTCCCAGCAAACCATAATGAGTTTCACCTGGTGGATCTGTCCCACATCAATGCCGAAACACTAACTGAAGCTGAAGTCCTTAAACATGATCACACTTACAGCTCCTGCAGGTTCTTCATTTGAGAGAAGGCGTTCGCTTGGATGGACATGATTGCGTTGTTACTCAAATCTCTGTGGAGAAAAGAGAAAAGACATCGGGACCGTTAAGATCTTTACAGAAAGACGGCGGCTAATTTCTGCCAACACCAGCCGTATGGAGTGAAGGCTGCAAAAACTTCAATGGAGAGAAGAAAAAGAAGGTCTGGGCTCCAGAACAATAAAACTCTGGGCAGCAGTTTGCTGTGTTAATCAAGAGAGGCCCAACTCTGGGCTGCTTTGAACTTTGGCAAAGGCTGGGAAAAAACTCTAATTAGAATCAAATGCAGCTGTTGTACACTCCACACACACAATTCTCTTCAGTTGACTTGGTGATCGATATAGTCTGGCACACGTTAAGATACTAATGGCAAAGTTTTTTTCTTGATTCCACATCAAAGCAGAGGAATGGAAGAAGACAGTTTGAGTGTACAGCTCTAACAAACAGCCTCTGTGTCTCAGTGTGATTCACCCCGCTTAGTTTACAGCTTGGACTTTTGGAAACAATCAGTGAAACACGAGGCCGACTCACAGGTGCTGCAGTGCTTCCAGGCCAGAGAAAGACTTCTTGGTCACCGACCGGATCTGGTTCCCCTGCAGAAACCTGGGAAAAATGACAAAAGCCTGGTCAATTTCAAACCTCAGTGTTACTCTCCGACCTTATTCGTTCATCTGTTCCGACGTCATCGTACGAACAATCATGAACTCACAGTTTTTTCAGTTTGTCCAGTGCAGAAAAAGGCCCATTCATGTCTTCAATGGTCCAGGAGATTTCATTATTTTTGAGGTCCCTTTCAATAGAAACAAAGACAGACCACATTATAAAAAAAACTCCACACCCAGAGAACAACCACCCTTGCGACGTTAATAAAACTTTATGTGACTTTGCATTTTGTATGAGGATGAAAATGTTTGTTCCAAATTATATTCAAAGCAGTGCCAGGCCTTACAGGAAGCTACTTTCTGGCCTTTGTGGTAAGTCAGAAATGGCCTTGCTGTGTTGTATAGGTAAAAAAAACACATTTTACAAGAAAGCAATGTGATGCTTGTGAACTACATCTTAGCGAATAAATATAGGACGCTTGTAATTTAAAAATGTATTTGAGTTAAAAGGAAAAGTTGCCACTGATATTCATCTAACGATTAAATGCATCATGAAGCTGTAATGTTTAACACATCAATTAGTTTTTGTTAAATCGTTGATTCCATTCAAACCTCCCCATTTACTACATCTGCTTTATTTCTCTTATTGACATTTTCCAAGATTTCTTTTAACCAGAGATTCATTTTAGTTTTTTCTTGTGTACATGAGAAAAATTAACCGTGACATGGGCTGAAATTTACCCATCACAAACAAAACAGTTGTACCACGCGAGTTACTTTTTTAGTAAACAAGACTGGTGCTTTCTGTTCTTCACCATTAAAGAACAGACGTTTATAAATTGTGTTTTACCAAAGATGTATATGTCAGATGTTTTGTCCTTTCGTCTTATCCCGTGAGTTCAGTGTCGCCACAGCAGATCAGTGTCCCCACGTTGATTTGGCACAGTTTTTACGCTGGATGCCCTTCCTGACGCAACCCTCCCCAATTTCTACCGGGCTTGGACCAGCACTGCACAGCTCGGGAGAAGAATGGGTTTTTTGGGGTTAAGTGTCCTGCCGAGGTACCGAGGATTGAACCACTGACCCTGTGGACGACGGCCTTACAAACTGAGCTAATCCTTTATTCACTTAACTAATCATATTATGATATTACGATTAGTTAAGTGGGTTATTATTTCTAGTGGAGAGATTATTTCTATTTTAAGGGTCACTACAATTTAGTTCAGCAAACTAACGTATTGTTAAGTTAACTCCATGTGTTTAGTTTTTCGGTCTTGTAGCAAAAATTATCTTTTCAAGTTTAATAAGAATAGCTGGTACAACTTATTTCCAGTCTAGCTTTTAGTATTTGGGGTACAGAAATCTCTCTCTGCCTTTTTGTTAATCCTCAAACATCAGCTAAACAAAAAACCCTGATAACACTTAAAGTCAACTTTTTTAGCCATCAAACTGTGGCTGATAGAATAAATAGGGGCAAATTTATTCTGTGTTCCACAGAAAAAAAAATGCACCAAACAACTAAATACACAACATTAGAGTATAAACATAACTAAAAGCCAAGAATTTCTCAGAAATTGCCTCCTTTGATCCCTCAGCTGCTTTAATGCAGCAGTTATTTTCCTCCTCAGCATGCCTGGTTATGGCTGATTGAGATTGAGCATGTGTGTGTGTGTGTGTGTGTGTGTGTGTGTGTGTGTGTGTGTGTGTGTGTGTGTGTGTGTGTGTGTGTGTGTGTGTATCGGGGTGGTAGGTTTGAAGCCCTGAGGCAAGGTCCACCTAGCTCCACACCTGCCCTACACTGACCTCAGCAGCACAGCTCACATTTGGCTCCAGTTAAAAAAATCCCAACCAGGGGGAAATGTTACGGAGGCTCTCTGTGGGAAAGTGGGGGATGTTTGGATGTGGAAGCATGGTGGAGGAAGGGTAGAAGCGGGAGGGGAGGTTGTTGAGGTCGAGGTTTTGCCTGTTGGAGGTTTTTTTATGTGTGCGGAGAGAACTCAACACAGTAATCTATTTCACATCCCCAAAACAAATCAGGCAGGATATTTCCACTCAGGCAGAGGATTGATGGTGGAGGTGGGTTTAAAGAGACTGGGAGGGGCAAAAAAGAAAGCAGCATACGGATTTATAGGTATCCTTCATGTTACTGTGAGCTGGAACACTGATAACGCAAAGAGTTTTCTCCTAAAGCTATAAACAAGTAGTCCATTATTTTTATAATAATTTTTATATAATTGTCTTGAATTCAGATTTTTTTTTTTTTTTTTTTTTTTTTACAGAATTTGTTCAGATTTTAAAGGGTTAAGTTAGGCTTTGTAGTTTTGAGTTTTGAACTAATTTTTGCTTTTGTATCAGACTAATTCTGCTTTGAGCCTGTGGACTGAATTAACCGGTTAATGGTAAGTTACCATTAATACGACAAAAGTCTTTTCTCACCACGTGGCGTTTGTTACATTAAAAAGGTTCTATTCAACTCACAGCATCTGCAGGTTGGTGAGGCCACGGAACGCTCCGTCTGCAATGAAGCTAACACGGTTGTTTCCAATGTGCAGCTCGTCCAGGAGGCTGAGACCTACAAAACTGGATTCCTCCAGTCTGGTTAGATGATTAGAGGAGAGGTTGCTGTAGGGAAAAAAAAAAATATATAAAAATAATGTAATACTAACACAAAACAGATAAAGTTACCTACTTTTAATCACTCTTTATTACATTAAAATATCCACATATACAGTCATTTCTCCCAACTCCCAGTCAACATGCAGTGTACGTAGGCTGTTTTACACTTTTTCCTCATTTGAAGGTTCTGGTATCAAATTTTTACAAATCTCTATTATACGACTTTAAAAAAACTTTCCAGTTTAGCAACAAATCTCATATTTATAACAAAGAAAAGGGCAGCTTTTTGCACCCTATTGTGCTGCACTGTTTCAAGTTGTCATATTTATTCTATTACAAGCCTTAAAATCCTGGAAATTCGAAAAAGTTTTGAGAAAATCTAATTTTGCATCAAAATCATAGACCAAATCATTCCCAGCAGCTCATTTCTCCTTTTTTCTTTTCCTTTTGTATTTTTATTTTTTATTTTTAAGTAAACTCAGATGAGAGCGCATCAGATAGCTGGGTACGTTCCCAGCCAACAGGCGGCTTGTTTACTTCCAGGTTCGTGTGATAAGAGCCAGAGAAACAGAGGGAAAAGAACAACAACTGATCTGTAAAAAAAAAAAAAAAAAACTGCTCCAGACACTCCAAATGCTGAACTGACTGCTGCTGTAAACAACAGCCACAACAAAGGAAATTCAATCTGCTGCTAGGAATGTGTGTGGACGGGTGGGAAAAATCACTAAAGTCAGAGAGAAATGGAGTATTTCATAAGGAAAGAAAGTACAGTAAGCATTGGATGAAAAATAAATGCAGCTTGCATTGTTTTGGCTCAAGCAAGAGCAAAGCAGAAAAGAGGAAAAGAAGTGTGTAATACTTTGGCAGTGCTTTAAATGTTGCCAACGCCTGGCAGGGGATAAGAGGCACTGCTGTGTGCCTGTGTGCCTGTGTGTGTGTGTGTGTGTGTGTGTGTGTGTGTGTGTGTGTGTGTGTGTGTGTGTGTGTGTGTGTGTGTGTGTGTGTGTGTGTGTGTGTGTGTGTGTGTGTGTGTGTACGTGGGGACTGGTGACGGGAGGAACTAGAGTGTGAGGAAGGGCAGGCAGGAGTGCCAGAGGGGAGGAGAGGGCTACACACAGAAGTGTTGGGAGTTCAGAGTGTGAATGGAAAGTGAAGAGGGAATAACAAGAGGGAGGTGGGGGCAAGACAGAGAGGGGTGCAGTGGAAGGGGGTGGAGAGATGAAAAAAAAAAAAATAGATGGACTCACAGCTCACTGAGTTTCTGGCAGAACTCCCAGGCGTCAGGTCGAATCCTGCTGATGGCGTTGTGACTGAGGTGGAGCTGCTGCAGAGTCAGCAGGCCATACAGCCAGCCTTTGCTCACCTCCGTCAGGTTGTTGTAGTCCAGCTGCCTGCAGAGCCGCACGCAAACACACACGTACAGTGAGACTTTGTATTCCGTTTGTATTACTTTACATTATGCTGGAAAAGAATCTTGATGCACATCGCTGCTAAAGCTCCTTACAGGACTTCCATGTTGCTGAGGCCCCAGAAGGCTCCATCCATCAGGCGACTGAGGCCATTTCTCTGCATCTTCAGGGAGCGAAGAGCATGCAGTCCATGGAATGTCAGGCCCTCCACCCTGCGCACTCGGTTCCTGCTCAGCTCTCTGAAACACAAACCCAGCACTTTGCATCAGAGCCAAAGCAATAAGGAGTCAGCTAATCAGGAGAGCAGCTACAGGGATGATAGAGAGGATTTTTAAAGATGTGTCCTCAGTTTTACAGAGCAGCTCCCACTCTGATCAGTATGACATAAGTTATTCAAAAAAACAAATCGGTTTATATTTAGCATTTTTTTTTATGGATTTTAACACGTTTCATGGATGTGCAGACTATGTTTGACAACTATGCATGCAGATATAAGATATTAAAAGCCATTCATTGTTAATTAATATAATTTGTAGTCCTTACAGATGCTGGAGGTTGGGCAGCTGGAAGATCTTGGCTGGGATGGTTGAAAGGCGGTTGCGGTTGAGCCGGAGAACCTGCAGACTGCTGGACAAGTTGGTAAAACAGCCTGTCTCCAGCAATGAGATGCGATTGTTGTTGAGGAACCTGAGAATGAAAGATTTGAGGTGGTGGTTTGTTAAAGCATAAAAAAATAAAAAAAAATCTGCATTACAACTTAACTGTTAGATTAACTGTCAGACACAAATGCTTGGTTTCCAAGAAATAATATAATCCATCAGTAAAAAGCATTTTTCCACAGTTTGATAAATGCTTTGGGTTGCGGCGAGGTTCTGAACATGATTAAAACCTTTAATACATAATATTCCGGCTCACAATACGTCAGCGGCATAATTAGCAAATTAAAAAGCACATCTGGGTATCGACACCAATGGTGATACTCACAGGTTCTTGAGAGGCAGAGCGGGGAAGGAGTTGGCCTTTATATCCACAATGTTGTTGTTGCTGAGGTCGAGCGTTTCCAGAGCGTGGAATGGCTGGAGCTGCTCTGCGGAGATCTTGGTGATCCTGTTGTTTGCTCTGAAAATACAAACAACCATTGCTCCAATAAATGACAAAAATACTGTGTATTCGAGCAGCGGTGCACACCAGATTCATGTTGCCAGATATGCAAACATCCAAGTGACTCGATTAGCCCGTGGTAATGAAAAACGACAAACTCTCATGCTAAAACTTACCACCCAGTGTGAAACTCTCTGTCACTGCCAATGTTGTATGCGTGTTTCATACATTGTTAAGCGCGATCAAGGGTGCTTCTTTTCACACCAGGTCCATAGAACCTTTCAGTTTAGAAATGTGTTATTTTGTTTATAAGGTAATTACTAACAAGGTATTTAAAAAAGTAACCTGCCAATTACTTGGCTGATGAATACCGTTCCCTCAGTGAAAGCATGCCTTGGCAGAGGCCAGCAATTTCCTGAACTGCACGCCTCCCAAATTGCAGTGCAGAGACTGCTTAGTTATAAACAGAGGCTGTACAGTGTCGTCTTTGTGTATGGGGCTCTGGAGTAGAGAGAGAGAGAGGGCGAGAGTGAGGGGGGGAGGCAGGAATTCCCTCCAATGTACCAGACTACAGGCCTCGTTTTCAGTGTTCATTGTCGCGTTACACTCACCCCCCCCCTTCCCCCCCCTCCCGGTCTTCCAATGACACCTTACTGACCACAGACCTGTTCGTTTATCCGTTTCTTTTTTCTAAGACGACTTGAAACTGGTCAGAAGCCGATTTTAAAAAGAGGGTTTAATTTAGGATGTGTCATCTGAAGTCTGTCAGTCAACTGTCCCAAAGTGTAGAGTCATTCTTAGGAACTATCGTGATTATTGATTGTTCCATTCATTTATCAAGCAGGTATAATAAATGTTACGATATTTCAGCTTCCTCCAATAAAGATTTACCTTTTGTTATGTGATATAAATGTACTATTTTTGGATTGTAGAATGTTGATTTGACCAAGAAACTGTACTGGGACAATTTTCCATCACTTTACATACCAATACCGATATTATATGAATTAATATTGTGTGAATCAAAAGAATTCTGCTGATTATCTCATCATTATTTGCAGCTTTAAAACTAAAAATGGCACCAGCATACTGTCGCAATTTAAGCATTAATAATTTAATTTATGCTTATTAGAACAACCTTTTCATTGGTTGTAAGGGCATAAAATGACAAATATCTTAGATCTATAAATGTAATAATCACATAATGCTAATCAGATATTATCATCTTTTTCTTCACATGCCTGCTCCCGCTGACACTGCTGCTTAGTGTACTTTTGATTTCAGATTTTACACTGATTTCGTCCACCTGAGGCAGTGAGACAACATGGCACCACTCTGCTGTGAAATTGAGATGCCTCCGTTACTCAAACCGCAGCGTTAACACTGAAAAAAAAACAAAACTCTGACCTATTTTCAATGTGTGTTGATTGCTTTCTCCATTTAGGAAGTGCAGCACCTGTCGGTAATCTTTTTACCCAAAGCATGCAGAGGAGACGATTCGCCAGTCAACACAAATCCAGGATGGATGGCAGCCCGCAGAGTTTGCCGGAGCCCGCCAGAGCATGTCTCTGCTCAGACTCAAGCTTGGTGTCGTGCCAGAGAAAGGCAGTAGGCAAGGGGGCCAGCAAGGTGGGGGTAGAAGATCTCAAAAGTGTAAAAGTTTGTCAAATTACACAAATGTGCTAATTTTTGATGAACGGAAACAGCTATAATCAAATTATTGCTGTAATAGATCAGGTCTCTACATGGCACATAGTTTTCCTGTCC
This sequence comes from Channa argus, assembly GCF_033026475.1. Classification (NCBI taxonomy): domain Eukaryota; kingdom Metazoa; phylum Chordata; class Actinopteri; order Anabantiformes; family Channidae; genus Channa; species Channa argus. The sequence goes on along the minus strand of NC_090217.1, from coordinate 14,593,392 downwards.
TTACCCCTTTGAAAATATGCCATGTCTCCACTAACAGCATAAAAATGTCAAAATTGCTCAAAAACTAGAAGGAAATTTACTCGTGTACAGACTATAATAAAATACATCAGCTCATTGTTTAAAATGAAAACGGCACAGGCGGCTCTATTGTTTGGAGATTTGCAGAGGGCTTTCCATGCACCACAGCCCCGAGGACCCAAACAAAAGCACCACACACCACCTGTATCTCAGTTTTCATGTTCCACTGACTGGTCGCTGAGAGAAGGAGGGCCGCCCCTTGAGAAAGAACCAGTCTTTCCAGTCTCTCTAAGGGGGAAAGTAGATCCATGGGGTGGGGAAGGGGTTTGGTGCATGCTTCCTGCCTGAGGATGAGGGGATGGGCTCGAAGATTGGCTGTCATTTTGCAGTTCTATAACCATTAAGTCAACTTTAACTTTACTGTACAGCTACAGTATCTGCAAGGCCAGTCAACAGCAAAAACGCAGAGCAAACCTTGCTGCTTTCCCTTCTCCCCCTCATCTACACTGCCACTCGAACCCACACAAACCCTGCATTGTACACTTTAATTACACATGCTTCGAATTTGTTCCTCCAATTTGCCATGAGATAACGTCATTATGGAACGATTACGATTGCGGTTGCACGGCTTTGCTGCTGTTAGAAAGGAGTAGCATGTGTCAATATAACCGGCCGAAGCATCTTTACTATTGATAAAATATGTACTTATTAATCTGAGGCAAGTATACACGTAGACCTTTTGGATAATAACAGCATCAAGGTTTCACAGGAGTACACACCTGCCAGAAGTCTTGACCAAATTCCACAATATGTTCGGCCTCCACCACCATCGAACTGACCACATTTAGACACTGAAAAGTTATGTTGTTCTGTAAAACTCTTGAGCAGGTTTTGCTGTCACAGTCCACTGAGCAGCAACTAATTCTTTTAATGGGGCAAGTTCTTCGTATGGAAAGTTGCTTTTTCAAAAATTTGTCTCGTCGCCATCGACTGCATGTGTTTATGTGTGCACACGTGTGGTGGCGCATTTGTGTGTGTGGTATTTCCTATTGGAAAAAGAACTGAGTTTTGAGAAGCCGTCTGATGACTCTCTCTCTCTCTCTCTCTCTCTGCAGTGGCGCCTGTAATGAAATCCAGGGCTGTGTTTGCTGTTGAGACACAATATTAAACTGCTCATATCTCTTGCAAATGGCTGATCATATTAACACGCTGGCTCTCTGTTGGAGCGGAACGAAGCATGGATCATATTAACATGTGAACTTAAGGACCTTCATATAAAATGACAGGGGAGCTGTAACATTCTTGACGTATTAGAGTTTTTCTTTGTAGCCTTCAAAGCTAAAAAAAATCATCAATTTGTGTTGCTTAAGCTGATAAATGTGTGTTTCTGCACTGCCTTTCCAGGAAATCACCTGTCAATCAGACTACGTGGTCATGACTTATATGGGGCACTACTCCTTCATATCTGATCCACTATGGAGGATATTGCTGCTCACACTGCTCAGATCTTCACAGAATGGAAAATGTAAAACGCTGTCTTAAGAAACAACTAAGCCAATAATAGATCAATGATAAGAGATGTTTTCTTTTATTTTAATCTAAATAGCATCTGGTGTTTTATGGCTGATTGGACAATAGAATTAAGAATAATGGGATTAATCACAAAACCATCTGATAATAACAATATTCATTATTTACAGTCCTGGATCAATTCACTGGATACATTTCTTAGGATGATGTACATGATTATAACTATAATTGCTGTTTGGTTTGTTATTGTCATCTTCAGCTGGTTTCCCATGTCTGCAGACATACCAAGAAGTTCACTTCCATATATACCTAATCAGACCTGGAATCTCAGGTCATTTGTTGAACCCCCCCTGAACAAAGGCTAGGGGATTTAGTGGCGGTGGGGTTTACCCCCTCCATAAATTCCTGGGAAATTGTTCAATTAATTAAGATGATCACGACTCAATTACTACCAGCTGCAGGGTTATTGCCGTTTGTTTTTACTCTGAGCTGCGAGGTCAAAGAAGTCGGCTAGAGCTGCCGCTATGTCTGACTGGCTGTTTGAATAAGTGGTATTTGATACCCCGAGGTCTTTTTTTTTCCTTTACTACCCACCCAGCTCGGAGAAACTGAAGGAGGGAGAGAAATGTTGGAAAAATAGTTCCAGTGGAAGTTAAAAAAATAAATAAGTAATCACACTATGGCACCTAATCTCAGGAAGGATGGTAGCAGCCAGCACAGGCAGTGCGGCTGGTAATAGTTGTCTTTTCTGCAGGCTCTTTCCCTATAAGAGTAATATTTAATATACTATTAATATTAATAATTTCAAATGACTAATTTTAAATAAGATATGGTCGTGAATATGCCATCTGACAAGAATGTAATGCTAATATTACACAAATAGTCAGTTTTCACTAGGTTGACAGGTTTGCCATAAAGTTCTGCATTTTCTTTATTATTCATTTTATGCTGCTGTCAATAACAATAAAACATATGCTGCTTTTAAAAAAAAACGTTAATCTGGTGTGTGCTCAAGCCAACATGAATAACCATGACAATAACTATAAAGAGCAGAGCAAAATAATGTTGTTGTTTTTTTAAACTTAGAAACTTATCATAATAGCAACTGTGAATGGCAAACATGCAACTTGAAATATTGTAAACACTATTCCAATTCACACGATTACTGATTTGGAATGATGTTACAAGGCAGCTTTCAAACTCGTTCAAACTATTAGCCTGAATAGCTGGTTAAAACTCTGGCAGGTCTAACAGTATTTGTAATATTGTGTATTTTCTCTTGTAAATCTGATACCTCAACAACTTTGTTTCTTTACCCTCTAAAGCTTCAAATACTTCAGAAAAATGCAGCTTGTGAGATGTCTCTTGCATGTTATTCATAACAATGAGAAAACCACGGCTTGAAAAGGACGATTTAAATATTAATCGGTGCAGAAAATCTGCTTTGTATTTCAGAGTTGCCCAAGAGAACTTGGACAGTGCACAGATGTAGAACATGAGTGTCTGTGACCTGTTTTAAAACCAACCACAAACCATTATGGGAAGAATGCAGCCGTTCAGATCATTTCATGCCAATCTGCAACTCATGGAGGCATCTATTAAAACAAGTGACACCACCACTAAGTGACACCACGTAACTTTTGAAAGATGAGATAACATGTTCTTCTTCCAAAATGACTCCACAAGTCTACAAGCAACAAAACCAAAATGTGGGATCATCAGGTAACTAATGTAAATGAGCAATGGCTGTGAAAAAAATCCCTGTCATTTCTAAATATCATCCACCTCCTTTCTGTCTGTCTCGTTCCTTGGAGTTTTTTTTACCTCTCCAGAGTGATATTATGTTCTCCTGTTAAAAGTTCTTTATTTATCTGGAGCGCGATATAGCATGGGTTACACAATTACGAGTAAACAGATGAAACCAAGAAATTATGGTTTGGAGAAAGTCTGGAATTTAAAAAAGTGAATCTGTGCAGGACCTCTGCTTTCTAATCCCGAATTGCTGAAGGGTACTTGGACATCGCACACAGCAGTTGTCAAAGAGCCTGTGACCTCTTTCAAATCATTCAGGGGGAAACAATTCAGCCATTCACCCAAAATGGCTCTATATATGGAACAAATATAAAAAAAAAAAATTTTTCACTTCACAAGGCAACTTTATAGTATTTATATTCAACTTCAAACCCAAGTTACCACAGGCAGCATTAAAACTTGCAAAGAACCCCCCTCAAGTAATGCGGTCACATATGACTTCTAAGGTTTAAATGGCCTGTCTTGCATTAAAAAAAAAAAAAACATGCCACACATCTTCCTCCGCCGAAACTTATAGCTGGAGGTGACACTCCTGCACTAAAAGTGCAAACAAACTGTGGACGGCTGACAGCTGCATGCCCCGCGGCTGCCGCACAGTGTCTTGTCGGGGCTTGACTGCGCCTCATGTAGTCTGGAGACTGATACATTCTTCCACAATAACTTCATGTCGCTTGGTTTTGGAGAGCAGGCCACAGAAAGCAAATCAAATTGTTGAGGTTTTGCACGCTAATATCTGTTGTTGTTCTGAAAGCACGTATTGGACAACAATATTCCAATGTATGGTCTGGTTACAGTTTTCAAGACATTTTTGAATTTTATCAGCCGGAGCGAACACAAGTCACAGCATCAGGTCCCGGTTTGAAAAATCTGCATAATATGCTGGTTAAGGACATAACAGACATTAAACCAATGACAACAGATACTACCCTTGATCTTAGCCAAAAGGCAGAGAAGCAATCAGCATGAGAACAGCCAAGCACTTGATGAACTCCTAAAGGTTTTCTTTAAGGTAACAGACCAAGAGACTGTGTCCAAATCGACCAACATTTATTTCTGAGCGTCATACCCCCGCGTAGAATTATGTCATCATTATGTTAAAGCCTAAACAGAAAAATCACCAAATTTGGATTATTTTTTCTTTTTCCCTTTCTTTCGTTTAAGCATCACGTCACTGCCCCCAGGTTAAAAATACCCCAACGGCAGCGAAAGCCTCCAAACAAAACATTTCCATTTCTGTTGATGGCATTTGTTTTCGAACATGTGACCTGTCTGGGGCTGGCTGCCATGTCTCTGACTGCCCCCGTCTGGGAACCGGCTCAACCAAAGGGCTGCTCTCTAGAGAGAAGGAAGGGGGAGGAACCACTTCCCAGCTCACCACTTTAAACCAGCAACGACAACTTTGGCTGAGGATTGTTCAGAGAGGTGTTTTACTTACAGAATGAGCATTGTGATGTTTGAAGCATATGGTCCCAAATCAGGTATAACCTCCAGTTCATTATGGTTCAGCTTTCTGTGTATTTATAGAAAAAGACACCATTAGAAGAAAGGCCTGCAACATATAGGACAGTAAAGGTGTTCGGAAAGTCTAGTGTTTACCTTGGTGAGCGCTAAAAACAGAGGGCATACTTACATTTCCCTTAAATGTTGTAGTCTGGAAAACAGAGTACTGTCAAGCACCTGCAATTTGTTGTGGCTCAGGTCCCTGTGAAAAAAAAAAAAGAAAAAAGGAACAAGTAAGGGAAAAGTATACACTAAACACCATGTTTTCCAAAAATGCTGTAGTCTTCTATTTGGGTCTACACAGCAAACATAATTACATATGAATTCTCTGTGTTATTGTGCCGTAACACTGTGAACAGAGGAAGTGCATCAAAGAGAAATCACTGTAATTAAACTGTAAAGTCTAGAGAAATGTCGTAAGATCGACGGTGATGAAACGAGACGACATGGTCAGACAAAATAAGCAAGAATTGGATTTATGACTGACATACTGTCAGAAACAGGAGAACGAGACAAATGAACTAAAGTCACCATGAATCCCCAAAAAAGTGTCCTGGTTTTCAATAAACTGTTTCCAAACTCGTTTAAAGGAACCTTCAATTTATTAAACAGCCACTATCTGTGGCTGGGGTTGGCTTAGCAAACTCTAAGTGAATCCCCTCCAAATTAACATTTAAAACAATACTAAACAAATGACAGATGGATTTTTTTTTTTACGCTTACTTCAAGAAATATCTCTAGTTTTTTCACGGACTGAATTGATTGTGCTCGAGCTCCATCCAAAGTTCCAAAACAAACTGCTTCACATTCAAGCCCCAAGAAGAAAAGGCTTCCATCCCTTCTTTTTCAACAGTGAACTGAGGCTCCAGGCCAAAACATCTCGCTTCAGATCCAGGCATCCGCTGAGAAGCAGATCCAAAACAGACAAGCTGATAAGTTATTGTAGAGAAAGATTGTTTTTGTGCTGAAATGAGTCCGAAACCTGGCGAGGTATAAAATACTGGAGTCGAGTCTTCAGTACTAGCCAAGGCTTGGTCCAGGGCTCTTTTCTGGTGTCTGGACGTGTATTAATCACATTCCTGTTTGACATTAATAGTTACAAACCTTCAGACCAAATCTAACAGTATTAGTAGTTTATGAGCTGAAGAGTATGTACAAGACCTCAGACCTCTAGCACGTTATAGTGCGTCTTGATTATTCTGTAGCAGTAAACTGATGCTTAATGGTTTTCTGTCAGTGTGCCCATTTCTGGAGATCAGGACTGGTACATTTAGAGGGACGTAACTTGCATATTGCCCATCTTGTTTTTGGTAAGTGCTAAATTAGCTCTGGGCTATGTCCTGATTTGATCTGAGCCCCCACTGGATCTTGGCCTGACTCAAACTAGACTGAGGCTGGCCTTGGACTCAGCTGAAGCAGCCTTGGGCGCCTCTTCTTTTTGCTGCCTGTTTTGAAAAGAAGCCTGAAAACCAGCTCAAGGAGTCTGGCAAGTGGAGCCTCATGCACCATGAAGTGGTGGAATTATTGGCCATGCTGCGCACGATCAGCGCTGTGGTGCCAGACACTTTTTTTTTTTTTTTTTTTTTTTACACCCCCCTCACCCTCACCCCCTCCTTCTCCTCCTCACCTCCCTCATCTGGAATCCATCAAGGAGCACTGGGAGGAGGGGAAGAACCTAACAACTGCTAATGTATTCGCAATACCGGGAAAAGCGAGAGGGATGCCTTTCATACGTCTCAAACACCCCTGTCGAATTTCCTTGGGTCTGTTTTTGTCCTTTATTGGAAAGTTTCACGAACCACTCAACCAGAGTTTTACTCGCCCCACTAAAGCTGATCTCCACCTTGTTTTTCCCTTTTCCCTCCAAGCATGCAGCTGCGTAGTTGTTGCTGTTTTTGTTATTCCAGCACTGGGGGCCATATGGGAAAGGTGTCCTATCATGCTCCCTAGATAAACCCTGAGTAGCCCCGACACTTCCACTTCCCTCACAAAGCAGGCTCTGAGCACCGTGAGATAACACACTGTGCTGCATGCAGTCATCACCCTGTAACAGCCCCTCTTGTGAAAATGTACAGCTCGGCCCTGTTATCAGCCACTGAAAAGAGAATGAATGAGCTACTCCTCAGGGCTGTCATTAATACTTTAGATTAGCATAATAATGGGACACGGCAACCGAATTTAAATTACAATCCACAATCCTCCGGCATGCGTTTGTTAAATTACACTACTGTGGATGAAAACACTTGTGGCCGGACAAACCTTTGAAAAAACAAAATATAAGTTGTAGTTTTCAATTAATGAAGGTGACATTTGTGATTTAGGACGATCAGTATGATGAACTCTAGCGGCTTAGCTCCTAGCTAGGACGGCAAAGTTGAAACCTTAGCATTAGCTCTAATGCAAACCACTAGGGTCTCTCGTATTATCAACCTTCTTTTGTTCTCTCTGAGCTTTTATTACTGAAGAAAAGTGTTACCTGGGCAAATAAATGTGGTTTTTCGACTTGAAAAAACATCTCATATTTCAAAAAAAAAAAAAAAAAAAAAGAGAAAAAACAAGCCTGAATACAGGGTTAAATAGACTTAATATAAGCACAATCACTGCCCGTGATTTATACTTCTGTATTTTCTAAGGAGTCAGACAACATAGTGCTTTGCCCTCAACACACATCCTGTTTAACACACAGACCATCTGCTAAAGCCTAAAGTCTCTATGGCCTTTAAAACTTAGGGATATTAGGAAGCTAACATCCCAGTAATTAGCATTAGCTGATACACAAGCACCACCCACATCACAACTTTTACTTCCTGTTTTCCAGCAGCAGCTCTCCTGCTAACTGGCCAAAGAAATGCAGCACCAAAGCACCATAAGCATTTCTGATAAAAGTAAACATTACTGCTGAGCTTTAATAAATAATGGTCATCAAAACCATCTTGTTCTTGTTGTGAAACTACTGCCACGCTGAACTCTTAAAGCCCAATAAATAAAAAGGCATTAGATCTTTCAGACATCAGACGTTCATGACTTAATCCCAACTCCTTCGTGCTCCTCTCTCCATCTCCCTCCCTCTTTTTTCCACTCTTGGTTTGTTTCAAACTAATTCTACACGCTCCGCCTTAATCAGGACCATCGCTAGCTGTGGATTTGCTAAATCAGCAGAAATAATGGGGTGCTGGAAAACAAAGGGTCGGGCAGTTTGAGGGGTTTAAGAGCCACTCATAAATTAGCATGCCAGAGTGAAAAGAATTTTTCCCCCCATGTGGAACTTTTTTTTTTTCTTCCAAATTTGCTTTGGAAGGCCGGCCTTGGTTATGAGGCTCAGGCTGGGTCTATTTTCTCTGGCAACGTCAAGTTTCCAGAGTAGCACATTTTAGAAGGAGAAAAACTAAATTCAACAGCAGGGCAACAGCTTGGACAAGGCGCTGAATGAAGCATTGCAGCCTCTCACACACAGCACAAAAAACAAACAAAAAAAAAACATAAAATCAAAACAAATCAACTATTCCAAGTCAACGCAGGGCAATAAAAAACCAGCAAGAAAAAACTATCTGCATTGTAGAAACCGCTGAGGAACATGCCATTAAAACTGTGTCGGGTGCAGGAGGCTTTGTCTCAACTTATGGAGCCAGCAGAAAAACAGGAGAGTGATGGAGATATTAGTTTAGGAACCAGTCCAAGGCAGCAGACAGGCTGCATCTGATTTATGCTTTTATGACTTTGCAGACCTGTAAAGCTGAAAACCTAACAACCACTAAAACACACTAACTTCAATCACTGAGCACAGTGTCAAAGCTCTGCAGATCCTCTGCATATCTTTCAGTCCCTAAGTCCTCAGTACTGTTGTTATAAGTCCTAAATCTCCAGTGCTGCTGTCTGTATCTGCTACACCTTCTCCTTCTTCTGACCCACGATAACACACTGGGAGGCCTTAGTGTAATGAAATCGAATGCACTGGCAGCATTTGTTCACCGAGAGGTGTGTGACTGCACTAAAGTGTCAAACACTTGCAGCCTGCTTGTGCCTCCCTGCTCGCTGACCTGTTGTTGCTTTAAAGACCAGCAGAATAAATTAAGAAAACCGTCTTGAACTCACACAAATCGATCAGTGAGTAGGTGTTAAGTAGGATGAGTGAGGCCAGATAAGGCTTTTTCCACACTCTGTTCATATGAAGCACAAAAGCTCTGCAGAAAGTTTTTTTTTTTTTTTTTTTGGCTAAACCAGATTTACAGTAAAACGGGGGCCAGTTTTTAGCCAAATCAAAGCTAAGACAACCAAGTGGTTGTGCTTCTGTGGCTGCAATACTATATTCTTCATGTGGTTTAAGACCCAGTCCGTTTTCACTACGCCAGGAATGTTGATCATCGCAATCCGCGCTGAGGGAAAACCTGAAGTTAAACAGTTACTTTCCGCAAAGTGCAGACGTGTGAAATGATAACACAATAATAAAGCAATGATTGAGTGTTAAAATTCTAATCCAAGAGGATAACAGGGTGCACAGAGGCTTTTTAATTGGACTCACAGTTGAACTGTCCATTGTGGGATCGTGTCGGGAATCTGGCTCCTTTTCAGCCGACTGCAGTCCACAAGCTCCCCAAAACACACGCAAGGAGGGGGACACGTCCTTGCGTTAGCGCCAGATCCATGATGTAGCCTCAAAAACAGCAGGAAAAACACGGCAAACCTCGCAGATTTGCGAATCTGCGTAGGGGAACACATTTTTTTTTTCAGGCCACACACAGGAGAACACCCCTCTTTAGTTTGATCTTGAAGCGCAAGCGATGCAAAGAAATTCACCAAAGCCAAATCCCAGTCTCGCCACGCTCGGGTCCTTATATCCAATCCCCTGTTGTTGCGATGGTCGTGGATGTGGTGAATAAGAGGGAAACGTTGTTCTGAAACGTGCCCATTCCTGTGGAGAAACTTTTCTGCCGTGCGCCTCCCTGCTACTGTTGAGGTAACTTGTGCTGTGCAGGATCCCCACAGCGCAGCGTGAGCGCACAGCAGAGGTATGTGGGGGGAGGGACCACAGGGGGCGGCTGGGAAGTGTAGTCCGTGCTGCTGCCCCTGGGGCCGAAAACACCGCGACCAGTCATTTGAGTCAAGCTGAATGTTTTTATAACAAAAGGGTCCAAAGTGATGTTTTATCCCACCAACATACCTAAACACCAGAATAAATTATATCTTATATCGGTAAAAAATTTACATAGCATTATTGGATTATTAAAATACTAAAATAAAGGGTATGGAAAGTTATATATAAATAAATACATCTCCAGAAATGGTGGGTTAATATGAGCAAGTATTTATTAGTTTATTTATTTTGCTATTAATGGTCTACATTTTTGCAGACCCCGGTAGGGATTCGCCTGGCTCAGTGAGGTCATGGTTTAAGTTTTCATTATTAGCGGAATTGTCCACCACTCCCTTTTTTCAAATTCAAATTGCCAGTCCATGCATATTTACAGCATGACTTGGTTCTGTGCTTCGGAAAACAATCCACACATTCTCCCCATTTTCTCTTACAAGCAGTGGCAAACCCAAAGATCATCAGGGTATTGATAAAAAGACCGAAGTAAACTAACAATATTCACACGAGGCCGCTCAAATTAGCACACTTTTGTTATTTCTACTCATTCAACTCAAAAAATTAATCATTAACCTAAATAGTTGCTGATTAATGTTCTTTTAATTTGCTTAAAATATTATATTTTTCATCATGGTCTTATTAGTTTTTGACAGATTGTGACCCACAGGTTAATTAAACATGTGTGGAACCTAATAGTAGTGTATTTTTGTCAGACACACATTTTTTAAACATTTGACTAACATATTAAAATAAAAAACGAGGACTATATGTTTTTTAAAGCACAGGCATGTATTTTCCACACACCAGGAGTCATTGAGAACATAAATAATAGTTCTAATTAAAATGAAGGCAGAGTTTCACCTTGTTCTAACACAAAACAACCCCATTTACCTTATAAGTGAAGTCACTAACAGAGGTTTTAATTGACATTCTGCACTTGAAAGCAGACTGATATTTTCTCATTTGCAATTTAAAAGGTGTGTGCCCTTTTCCATTTCCACATTAAAAGGGTCCTTCATGAGATATTCATGCCCAGGCAGATGTGTCATGTTCCCCTAGGGGAAAATGTTCAACAGTTTCCTGTTGACCAAGGTCACACTTTCAGAGTTCTCTTCTCTCCGAGGACACAAGCTCATTAATTTGTTGACACGCAGATAAAAGTCCGATAGGTTTTGATGGTAACTGACTAAAAAATAAATGTCAGTCACTCTGTATGCTGTGCTTGAATCACACACTAGATGCATGTGCCACAAACATGCTAAACTTCAATTTTCACCTCTAAAACGACATATTCAAAATACATGTCATTTTGTGGAAAGTCACTTCTGTATTACCTGGGAAAGAATTTCGATGAAGGTGGTTCAATGGTGCATTGTTTGGTTTTTTTGGTACGGCAGTGTCGACCATTAGCATCTTTATAATCCACCATCCATCACTCGACATTTAAGCAAATACACATTGATACACTGATGCAGCCTTTTGTTTCCTACAATGCAGTTGATAGGTGATAAGTGGCTCCCTTGTTTTCTGAAAGCTGACTTGTAAATGACTTATTGCCTCTGCAACACTGTCCAAAGGGGTGAGACATGTCCCCATTTGTATTGAAATGAGTTGCTACCTAATTAAGAACGTGAGGATTATGCTTGGTAAAGTACTAACTAAAGTACTGTCCCCATGTTGCTTTGGCACAGTTTTTACGCCGGATGCCCTTCTTGATGCAACCCCTCCCCAATTTCTACCGGGCTTGGACCGGCACTGCACAGCTGGGGAGGGGAATGGGCTGTTAGAGGTTCAGTGTCTTGCCCAGAGACACTCTGACATAGAGCCAGGACTGGGGATTGAACCACTGACCCTGTGGTCCATGTAAATAGACATAAAAATAGTATTAAACTGTGTTCTGTTTTCCATGTATTTCTTTTTTTTGTAGCTGAAAAACTGCTCCAGATCATTTAATCTAGACAGCTGTTAAACTCAGATTATGGCATCTGAAAGATTCTTAGAAAAACAGGATGGACTAAATGGTCACGTCTGGACATTCTCTAGAGTTGCTCTTTCACACCTGACTTGCATACATCTGACTGTATACTGTTAAAATCTGTGAACCCGGCCTCCAAAATAGGTCTGATGTAAAAGAGAAATCCGGTTACTTTTCTGCTGATTTCCACTTACCAGGTTTCTTATGTTCATGTAAATTCTGTTCCCGAAGTACCAGAAAAAGCTAATAGGTAACCTGGTGCATGTACACACAGTCTGTGTGAAACTGTGCAAGAAATACTCTGTTTTGTCTGGTTAGAGCTCATCTTTAGTTTAATTTGCTGCCGGGAGTTTGCATCTGTTCACCTTTGTGGCGATCATAGGATTTAGACCCCTTGCTCATGGTCAATTCTTCAGATAATTACCTGCTTCATTCACACGTGCTCAATTAGACATTATTAGGACTTTCTAGAGAGCCGGCTGGGTAAAATCCATAATGTCTAGGCCAAATGATTTGGATGTTTGCATTCTCAACTACGGCTACTCCAGGTAATATCCAGCTAAACTCAGGATTCCAGTGCATTTCTGGAAGGGTCTCAAGACCAAAACATCTGTAGTGTGAGCATCCAGATAACTGCAATCAGCAAGCTGGATTGAAAAACGCCTCCAGATTATGTCACGTGGAAGTATTTTTCAGCAAGAAGCAGAGGAAGCCAGAGGGATGTTCATTTGTCAATCATATATGTGCAGTACCCAACTTAAACCATAGGACTTTAAAAATTAATGAAATCACCCCTGTAAGTGTTTTTAATGTCAAAAAACAGCTTGCAACATTTTTTTTGCTCCACTTACTCCTATTGTTTTTAATTACAAAAATATCAATATATTGGAATAGGCCAGAAAGAAAGTGGGCTGTTTAACAGCATATAGATTTTTTACTTACTGGACTGAATGAGCAGCAATGTGATACAATGATGTTGTCCTTTAAAGAACTTTATTTCCACCCAGTCCTGTTATACTCTACAATATCAATCTAAATCTATTCATGCATGTTTAACTTGAACAAATAATTCAATTTGACATGGGAGTCATGAGGCCTCAGTCCAGTGATATAAACACGCTGAAACACTGAGTAGAGTAAATACAGCTGAATAACTAACCATAGAGCTAAATGTCCCACTAACACCACAGATAATAATTTACTTTTCTTTAAAGAATTTGCCGTTTCTTCAGTGCCTCAGAGTGCTGACTGCTCAGTGGGGAGAAAACAAACAAAAACACAAACTTAGCAGGAATCTTGGGCAGGAATGGCATGTCTGGGTATTTTGGCTGCTTGTGGTGATTGATTAGGTCCCTGCAGACTCCTGCAGGATTTGGGGAGAGCTGAGGGGAGGATCTAACCGTCCCAAACAGGCCCACTCATCGATGGGCTGATTGCTTCCTCATGGCCTCCTCTGCTGAGGCCTCACACTGGAAACCAACACCAGACAGCAACAGCACCTTCTTCTTACTTGACAAGTCATTTCATCTGAAGCTACTTATTCATGAAGTAAAAAACTATAGATTGAGATAATCTGGCTTTTTTTCCCCCCACTGTGAATCGACTTTGTTACTTTTAAATCTGAACAGCACATAACTCCTCAGCAAACAGTGTATCTGGGAGCTTCAGACAAGGTCCCCGAGCACCTAACAGGCCTTTTAAATCAGCTCCTTCCCGCCGTCGGCCCCTAAAATTGTCCCCGCAGCACTGACCCCATCATGCTGTCTTACTGTACAGCGGATGCAGTCCACAGCAGGCTTGCAGCACTCACATTCCTCTCCTAGTGGAATCATATTTTCTAGCCACCGCTGATTTGTTTGGTCACAGCGGCGCCTGCATGATAGATGTTTTTCTGGCTGTGAAACACCTCCTGAGCCCCCCCCCCCCCCCCCCACCCCTTACTTTCAGATAGATAAGAGGATAGTTTGTAGGTATATGCAGCATCAAGTTGGTCCCGTCACTTGAGTAACAGGGCCCTAGTTTCAGCACTCTCGATGAAGCACGTACAGATGTTGGCAGTACGCTCACTGAGCTGCTAATGCTGCGGGTGGCTGGTCGCCAGACATTATACTCAGAATAGTAACAGTGTTGAAAAGTGCCTACCCAGCATGCCTAGCTCCAGGTATGACTCTGCCAGGAACAACATACAGTAGAGGGGCGGTGAACAGGGAAAGTATGTGTGTGTACACATGTGCATTTTCAAGGTTTATTGCTTATATAATAGACCACAAAGTGGATTTTGTGCATCAGATTTAAAAATACCAATTTCACACTTGATCAAGAAACGTTTACTGTGATCTCTGCTGTACCGTTTCTTGTACTGAATATGTCCTGTACCTGAATATGACCACTTTTTTGTTTGTGTTCATATTAAAGCTACTATAAAGATAAAATGTATTAACAAAGAATAAAATCCCTGTATAACATTAAAATGGTCACCTGTATTAATCATCCAATCCAGCATGTTCACTTTTTGCAGACAGTAGACAGTAGGTCAAGGCTCTGCCACACGTGGCAAAGTCATTAATCATTAGAATAAATAAAAATCTGCAAAACTCACTACTGAAGTAGAAATCGTTAAGATTCTCAGATTGGTTAGAAAGGCCTCGCTCAAAAACTTGCAAGTGAATGTCTCAGTACCTCTGCCTGTTCTGTTTCATAAGCTTGACCTGACAGGAGACAGGATCTACAGCACCTCTCCACTAAAGGATGATGTCACGCCCAAATGTTCTTATTTGTAATGTCTTTAAAAACTGTAACTACTGTACACACAAATAAGGTTTAGATAAGAGGCAAGTAAATTTTAGATAGATAGGGATAGGAAATAAAGTCAAAAAGCAGAGTTGTTCTTCTTTAGTGATAATGGTATATGTAACAAGTGTTAGGTTTTTGCAGCTTTGGAGGCAAAGCTCATAGTAGCGCGGCTCTGAACCATGGAAAATAATCCAGGTAGTCAGGCCCCAGTAGCTGGGGCCTAGCGTAGGATCTGTTGGCTGTCCCCCGGCAGTTCCCGAGCAGCCGGTAAACCGGTCCGACTGGGTGATGGTTCGTAAGAGATCTAATGCTAATCACCAGCTGGCTCAAGTTTCAAATCGATTTTCCTCATTCAGCGACACACCAGTCAGAAACGTGATGTTAGAGACTCCAGCGGACATAGTCAAATGTCTTCCTGGGGCAAGAGGAGGCGGCACTGAATCATATTTAAAACTCCTGGCTAACGATAAACGTAAATACAGTAAGATTATTATTTACACGGGAGCTAATGACGCCCGATTATGCAAATCGGAGGTCACTAAAACCACTTGTTGAATTGGTGTGTAACTAGCTCCTTGGTTCTCTCTGGACTGCTGGCTGTCTAGGTGGTCTCCAGAAAATGATGTGGGCTACATAGATAAATGGAAACGTTCTTGGGGAAAACCTATGCTGATTACGAGAGATCGCATCCATCCTACTTTGGATGGTGCAGCTGTTTTATCCAGAAATATCACTGGTTTTAGTAGACAACCACTAGACAGACAACATATAGTCGAGCCTTGGATGCAGAGATCCAATACTACACTGATCATTAATCTAAATATGCTGGAAATTAATGCAGTATTTAAGCAGATAGTAATTTCTGACATGAAAAGCTGTCAGGATATATCTTTATGAATATGATCATCGTGGCTAAAGAGGAGAGGACCTTTGGACCGTGCTGCATGTGTCAAGCCATTTTCATTTCTCCCTGCCAAACACAGGAGAGCATTTAAATACCAGAACAGTGCATGTGTTGTCAAGGCCCAGACTGTGTGAGGTTGATGTTGACGGGTGGCTGAGAGGCTCCAAAGTGGCCTGTGTTAGGGCCGGTGTTGTGTGGCTGCTGCCAATTAGAAGTCTCAGAGCCGAAAAACAAAATGTCTGCTGTGTGAACTGGTCAGCAGAGATAAATGAGGCAGTGTGTGGACCTCTGCTAGGAGGCCTGCCGCATATAATTAATGGGACGGCTCACTTTGGCATGGTGGCCCACACGATTGGCCATATGATTTGTCAGCTTGCATACTTATATCCCATAATTTCACCCCTCTCCCAAAAACACACACATACATACAGTCACTGAAAACCGGAGAGAAGAGACCCACTTTTTATTTCTCAGCAGCTTTGCCTTTGAGCAAGTTCTAAATCCAGGAGCATCTTGCTCTTGACACCAGTGTGAAGGGAAATTTCACACCTAATATGGAAATCGTTACTGACGTCAATACCCGTTATCTAAAGACAAAAACAGCATAGATGGTTTCACCTTGAGTTTAAGGTCACAGTACATAGGACATTAGCCTGAGGTTAGAATTGATTGTAATTATCTTTCACCCTGAGGTGGAATTGCAGCTCATTTGTAACCCAGTTGTGTTTGTTGGCTCTTAGCTGAGCGGCCTACTTTTTATCCAGTGAAAAAACGGTGCCGCATTCGAACACACTGACCGAAATGCAGACAAGTCAGTTCAATATCCAATTTAACTTCCAAATAAACCTTTTGCACTTTCACTGACATTTACTTCACAGCACACTCTTGCGCTAAACTTACTTAGTGTGTATTCCTGATAAATTTTAAAGAGACATGGCAGAGAGGCAGAGACAGACAGAAATTTGTGCATTTAACTGTTCCCTCTGTATACACACAAAAACTGTTGAAAGAAATATATATAATTTCAAAGATCTACACATTTGCACGCATTTCATAATTGCACACTCACATGCACACACTTCTCTTCATACTACAGTCGGGTGTATATATACAGACACCTTGTTTACTTGGACATAATGACAACTATGGACGGTAGCAAACAAGAAGTGTTGCTTTGTTGCATATGAAACGTGAGCTGCTGTTAAACATGTTGGATATTTAATTGTCTTGTCAACATTGTCTCTGTTCAACCTTGCAAAGTTATTATATATATCTATATAATAATTATTGTGTAGTAATTTTATTTTTTTTCTTCTACTCCCTCTGTAAAAGACCAGGGCCTCAGTACTTCAAAGACCCACTTGAGTTTCTTTGTCTTGCTCAAGGACACTTCTGCAGGTCCTATGATTGAAGGACAAGGCTTTATGGGACTAGAAATTCATAAAAACTTTCTTTATTAGACTTCAGTTTTATCTGTTTTATCTCTGGCATTTAAAGACTTCATGACGGACATATTTCTTTTTTAATCATACTTTTGCAGCACTGGAGGTCTGTTGCTGTGGTGTTTCTCTCCCCTGCTGCCAAACAAGGCAGTCACACCAGTCCTCCTTCCTGCTGAGAGCCTCCAACCCCAAGACCCCCCACCTTCACATGCTCACCTCACTTATCCCTCCCACGAGGAAGAAGCAGCGGTGGGTCCAAAGCAGTGATAAAAAAAGCCCAGCTGTTCAAACAGTTGGAAGGAACACAGTGGGGATGGTTGGGGGAATACATCAGCATATTGAGTTGTTAGAAACTCCATGCGCATGAACCAGATGACTGTGTGTTTGTGATGAGAGGAGAACTGACACGATATGCTAAAACTCTTTGCCGACACTAGGTTAATGGAAATAAATTACTCCCAAAAAGTTAGGGATATTCGACTTTTGGGTGAAATTTCCGAATACAACTAAAATGCACTATAACCTTTACAGGTGAACTCAATTTGACCTTGTCTAAACTTTTGAACGGTTCAATGTTTCAGTGCTTATTTAATAACACGCTGCTCTCTAACAATATGATTAACTGCAAAAATCGTTATTCGTTCGACCACTAAATGATCTAGTTCAATGACAATTTGTATTTAAACAGTCCTCGTCATGATGCTGTTCACATTTTGACATCACGAAACCAAGACGACAAATTATTGAGACATTGTTTTGTTGTGGTATACACACCACTGTTGTTTGCTTTTGTTTCAATAAATTGTTTGAGATGAAGAAATGACCATCGCATGCTTCAACTTAAATGCCCTACTTTCATGATATAATATCACTTATTCCTAACTTTTGGTGAGTAGCGTGTTGTTGTTGTTGATAATTGCAGTTCTTTATCTCTATAATTGAAGTAACTGGAGCTAACTGAACTCGGTGTGAAGAAAACACTAGACTGTGATTCATAATGAAAAAAAAAAAAAGAAACAAAGGCCTAGACTCCTCTGAGGGACATACAAAGCAGTCACCTGTTTTCTTATTTTTCTTTTTTTAAAGACTTGGGCCAGGCGAGGACGGAGATCAGGTGAGGCTGAATCTAACACATTTTTGTAATTGTATAGGACAATGTGGTGTTTCCCCTTTCTCAGAGTTGCTTCCTGCCCAAGCCTGGATCACTTTTCCTCCCACTTTATGGCCAGTTCATACTTTCCATTTGCCCTTTGGACGCACACCTATTTGCATAGCCGCACACGATTGTATTCATAATACAGGTTAAAATGCGTACACAGACCAATTCCACACGTGAACACCGCAAAACATGAAATATTGGGACTTTGCACAGACATATGTAGAGAGTCTTTGGCCTTGCATGGTGACAAAATATACTGACACCCTAGCATATACAAGGAAGAGTAAACTATGAATCAGCCTTAATTATTAACCTCTTGTGGAAAGTTTATGATCATATGTCTCCCCTGGAAACAAGCTGGAAATATTACAATACACACAGCAAGCACTGTTATTTTTAGTCTGGCAATCGGCTTCAGGTATGTATATTTGTGCATGACATTACCTAAATAAATTACATTTTGTTCAAACTATTGCAGCCTTTCTGATTCATTTCACCTATTAGTTCCTATATTTCTGTTGAAATTGCATTCAAATAAAACCTTAATAAGTTATACATCATAGATGGTCCACATTTTAATGCAACTAATGCTGTTTTTTAACTAATTAAACTAATTCCAGTGTATTAGCAAGGGTTAACTGTTGTGCCAGGCTGCATGTTAGTAAAAAGAACTCGGTTAATAGTGAACCAAGTATAGAGACCTGTGGGTGTGTAAAAGTGCAATAAAAGGCTAACATCAGTCCGTCAAGTCACTCTATAGTAATAAAACAAATCTCCTGGTGTTTTGGTTCAAGCCATCCAAGCAAATTAAATGTCATAAAGAGCATGTGCCTATTGCTAAACCAAATATGTTTGGATTTCCATCTTGTAGTAACAGAAATCTACCTGCAACAAAAGGAACTGCGTAAAATTCAACAAAATTGCTCTATTACTGCAATTTACATATATTTTGACAGAGAAAAATCTAAACAAGTATTGAGTTTTAATAAAAAAATCTCAAAAAGCCCTCCTCATATGCTAAGTGAATAGTAACAGAGAAGTTTTTGCATGATGGCACTGATAAAACTGTGACTGACTCTGCATGTGTGCGGGGGTTCGCTACATTTGCATTTGAAAGGACAAATGTTAGATTAAACCACAATGCAGTCAGGTCAGTAATGGGTTTAAAGGGTCATTGGTGAAAACAAGGCACTGTTAATAGGTGACTCATTTTGAATAGAATAGAGGAAGTGAACATATCTGATGGGAGATAACAGGGACAAAGCCTGTGGGGGACATTGGTTTTCACCAGGCTGTCAACTACCTCAATTAAGAAGGTCATTTACTTTTACTCACCTCTTTTGTATACTATATTTGTAAAGCTCTGTTGCAACACAGACAATAAATCGTTAATATTGAAAAAAGTTTTAACTGCCTTTAAAGGGATCTGCATTTGTAAAAACTCTACACAAACATTTTGTTCAGGGTTTTCACTTGTGATTGCGTTAACTCCGATTGTCAGGCCAGAAAAAATCCGCCTGATAATTAGTAGTGTGTGCTCTCCATTAATGAAAGCAGGAGGGGGACTTTTACAGCACCCCAGGTACAGTGGTGTCTCAACCCAACCCCCCCAACCTAACTTTTATCCTCCCACAAGCCTCCTGCTGCTCAGGCCCCCTGAATGTGTGCCCTCCTCCCCTCACCTCCTCTGGTTTTCCATTCTGATCTATTGTTGTGTGAGTGATGATGCATGGCATTCATGCCTGGCTGGTTTCTGGAGTTGCCTGGTTGCCGCCCTCCTCCAAATCCACCAAATTTTTCTAAAGTACGAATTAAAGTAAGAATTAAATTCAAATCCTCAACCAGCCCAATAAAACCACATGCATATTTGTAACATTTTTCTTGTTACACTATATGTGTTTAACAAAAAGGATAAAGATTAAACTATTAGACTGTAGAGGTGCCCAGTTTTATGTTTTTTTTTTCAGTTTTATGTCCAGTTTTTTGTACACACCCAGGCTAGAAGCTTTTATGCTAAGCTAATCTAACCAGTTACATTCAACTTGTATTGATTTTCCCACCGACATGGGAAGGAAATTAGCATATTTCACAAAATGTTAAGTATCAAAATTCTGTCAAATAATAATTTGTTGAAATTCCAGTAGGAGGTTATATTTACTTTTTTTTTTCAGTGACCGAGAATCATTGAACCAAAACAACAAGCTAAAAGAGGCTAAAAAGCTCCAAAGATCAGAGGGAAATGTGGTCATGTCATAGCTCTGTGGGGTCATAAATACCAGTGATGCATGTCTCAAACAGCATAAGTAGTCATGTGAGCCACAGTTGACATTAAAACACTGATTATAGCAGCTTTGAAGTTCTTATCAAAACAAAAGAATCCACAATTTGAGATTGTGGCAAAACTGGCTCTCTGTTTGCAGGATGATTCTTCTACGTGAAAAATGTATGTTTAAATGATAAACCACGAATGGAAACACTTGTTAAAACAGTGCATGGTTGTGTAATGCAGCACAAGTAGGTGGAAGGTGTCTGTGGAGGCAGCTGTTGGATGTCTCCTTACTTCATAACCTTCTACCCAGGAGGGAGGTGTTGAGGTGAGATTGCAGCCCTCCTTCCAGCTGCAGTTTCTCTGACCCAAACAGTCAGGGTCTTCGCTGCCTTTGTGGAAACAAGTTGACAGGAAAGGTAAACATCAAGGTGTGGAAAGAGCTTTTTTCTACGGTGGTCTCATCTGTCACATGGCCAGCATGGCTTAAATACAGCTTTAAATCAGGAGCACAGGCTGTAAATTCAAACATTCAGCACAGATGAGACAGACTGAGCGAAGAGGTGATGTGTTGATGTGAGAGTGTGGTGCTTTTCTTCTCCTATTGTCTGAATGAGAATTCTGGTATCTAGTGTCCTCTAGAGGTAGATATAGGAGGTCACAGTGCTCAAAGCAGGGGACACTATATACTCTTCTACTTAATATGTGCATGTCAGTCCCTGCCTTTGTTGACCCAAAGCTTCAAGAGTCGTCTATGACTCTCATTTTCTTCATTTAAATCTCCTCTTTTGTTTGATCTTGATTTGTGAAATTATTGAATAATGGTGTCCCTGGAAAGTGTGGCATTCACTGCGGAACCCTGATGGAATTTGATAGGGATCAGTGGTTTCATTATGACTGTGAGTGTGCAGACTCCATTTACAGAGAAGAGGACTCCACACCAAGACATTAAGTTTCTCGCTTTAAGAGAATGACAACAATGTTTAACTTATCTATATGTTTTGGTTCATCACTGTGCAACACACGGCTCACACTCATCAGCATGTTTATTAAATGTGCCCGTGTTAGCCAGCAGGTATTATCAGTTATTATTTGGACACAGTAAAATTAACAAATTCAAGGACAAATATGTCAATGCTATAGCAGTGCACTGTTTTGATACATCCTTTAAATCTTTAATCTTTTAGACTTTTTTACACACACTTTTACAATATCTGTTGCTTTGGCTTCTGTATGCTTAAAGCTTCTGACTTAAGCAGTCAAATTCAGGACATTGGATTGAAGAGATGTTTATGATTGGCCTATGACCTCAACTATACTCGGATCTTTGTATTTATTATTGAAGGGATGTATTTGTGTAAGTCGGGCTCATATAAGCCTGTCTGCAATCAAAATTAAAGCTCAGTGTAACTTTGAGCCAGATGTCAATGACAAGGTCTAAGACACATCTGCCATTCATACAGGATGTATTCAAATACACTGTAGGACACTTCATGGTGACTGTTTACTTGGACTTGTTTACAGAGATGCTGTATGGAATGTTCTTTACTGTGACTCTTACACTGCCACGTTGTGTTTAATGCGATGTCGGTCTTTCCAGTTCGGTGTAGGTTCATTGTACAGCTTTTGAATATATGACATTTTTCTTCCCAATTGTTGATCTCATTTGAAAACCCAATAAGACATCAGGGACATATTGACACCCTTTGGCATTGCATGGGAAAATCTCAGTAGGTTTGGATTTGGTGCATCTTGATTCTGAAAACCAGGGCAGAGGTTATTCTCCTCAACTCTCTTCTTGACGTATCATGTAACTACAAGCTCCGTAATCTAACTGGACTCTAACCCAATTCACTTTTGATCCTCAGGAAAAGATTATACACTGCTGGGGGGAATTAATCTCTCTCAACCTGGAGATACACAAATCTGACTGAAAGACACTTTAAAAGGCTGAGACAGTAGATATGTTTTAGCAATACTGAGTAAATCCTTTAAAACTTAGCATTTAGTGGTATGTCTTTTACCAGGATGAACAGGAAAGATGAAGGTTGACATGCGAAAGTCTTCTGCTGCCATTGGGAAATAAACCTGAACAAATAGTCTAAACCTTTATTCAAAAATGATCCCGTTTGACACAGCGCCCTCTACTGGTGGGATATATCATGTAAAGTAAAGTAAAGACCCTTTTTTTGTCTTCCGAGGGAATCTGGAAACAATGAAACTTTCAGCAACATTAAAATGTTTTTTTAATGTGCTAAATCAACCCATTACACATCATCGCTGAAATACAAAACATGCAAAAGTCATTAGAATGTGTCTCTGAAGACTTTCAAATTTGCATGTATTAACACATTGAGTGTAGTTTTTTTTTTGTCCGGCTTATCCTGTGAGTTCAGGGTCGCCACAGCAGATCATTTGTCCACATGTTGATTTGGCACAGTTTTTACGACAGATGCCCTTCCCCAATTTCTACCAGGCTTGAGACCAACACTGCACGGCCGGGGACGGGGATGGTCTGTTGGGGGTTCAGTGTCTTGCCCAGAGACACATCAAAACTACAGGAAGAGCGGTGCGAACCTCTGACCCTATGGTACCAACTGAGCCACTGCTGCCTCATTAACACATTGAGTGTAAATCTTTGGAATTAATCTATAAGATTGTGTCCATGTAGCAGAAAACCAAACCAGACAATTATGCCAAAAATGGTTGCTTTGAGATTATCAGAGTTGAGCTGGCACACCAATTAAATTGCTGTGAAAAGAATATGATATTGCTGTTTCACGTGGGATTCCAGTCAAAACATCATCATAGTCTAGTTCACACATTCACATCTCCTGTAAATAAAGAGAAACCATTCTTTAAAAATATGTTTATTGTTTGGAAACATATAAGAAAAGCGAAAACAATGATAAACATTGCAGGTTCCGAATGGTAAGTAAGTGACTATAATTTTAAAGCTAGTAAAAATATGCTAATATGCAGATGTTAATATCTGCCAAATTTTATGATGATTTCATAAAACATTTTTATTTACAGATATTAAAAAAAAAAAACTAGCAAAGCGTTACTAAAGCAATACCAATGGTTACATTCTAATCCTTTTAGATCATGTCATGTACCATGTTTATCCTAGAAGTTACTTCTTCCTCCCATTGGGTCTCAACTATACTCTGTTGTAAGATAGAAAAAATATTTTTCTTGGCCTCCCCTGTGAGCTGCTCCTCTACCGTAACAGTGGGAGCTTGTCTGATGTTTGTTTGGATTTTGGGAGCGCCATGCTTCCATGATTTGAGCTCCCATGTTTGTGTTTTTACCTACAACCTGAAAGTGTATTGTTTGCAGCTTCAAACTGTGAGGATCCTGTGAATTCTTACAAAGCATTGTTTTGTTGAGATAAACATGCCGACTGGAATGTGGTATATAGCTCCCTGCACCGAGGTGAATACCAACTGAAGAGCCAGTGGCTGAAAGTAGTCATTAGACAGAAGCCAGATATGAAAGTGACAGTTACGTTTTCCAAAAAACAAAGAACATACAGTGAAGTTACAGATTATTGTGTGGAGATACAGAAATAAGGAATTTATTGTTACATTAAAAATAACAATGGACCACGGAAGATGACAAAATGATGTCAAATATTATCAGACAAGTCGAATTACATTAATATTTTTAGTTCAAGAGGCCATATTATGCTTTTTGCGATGTGGTGTAATATCCATCTGTGAACCTGGGTGTCAGTATTACACACAGTCAGATGTTTAAAGCTGGAGGTGAGCATGTGTTTACGTGTTTGCTGTAAGTGTAACAGTAAACAACATCATGCAAACATGAAGCACTTTATTGTTCATGCTTGATGTAGAGTTGACATGAGCATGACAAAGAGTTATTTAAATAATAATAAGCAGATATTAAAGAAACCTCAACAGAAGACAGTTCTTAAGAGGCCACACTGCTGGAACATTGGTCCCAAAAGCTACGTAATCATTTCTGTGAACATGAAATGTATTACTCAGAAATATGAATTCTTCTCAGCAAGAAACATCATTTTGATCGTCATGAGGACCCCCAAGTCTTGACTTAAGCCAGCCTGAATGATTCAGCAATATTTGGAACAGTGCATAAGCTTTACACCGAGAATACACCAATCAGCCACAACAGTCCCACTCATACCAACACAACAACTCTGATCCATCGAGGAATGGAGTCCACGAGACCCCTGAAGGTGTCCTCTGGTATCTGGCACCAAGACTGGAGCAGTATATCCTATAAGTCCTGTAAGTTGTGTAGGCGGGGGCTTCATTGATCAAACTTGTTTTTCCAACACATTCCACAAATGTTTGACTGGATTGAGATCTAGGGACTTTAGAGGTCAAGGCAACACCCTGAACTTTGTCATGTTTTTCCACTGAGGCACATTATCCAGCTGAAATAAGGTCCCTGGAATCAGTAAGCACCGCTGCATCAAGGGGTCTGCAACAATGATTAGGTAGTGTCAAAGTAACATCCACATAAAGGGCAGGATCCAAGGTTTCCCAGCAGAACATTGTCTAGAGCTTCACACTGGTCCAGTCAAACTTCCTTTCTGCTTTTTCTTGTACTTGCATGAAATGTAAACACTTTTCTGATAGGACGTGTTTTTCTCCTTGACTTAGACTCTTGCTTTCCTTGTACCTCACTTGTAAGTCGCTTTGGATAAATGTGTCTGCTAAATGACGAAATGTAATTTAATGTAAAGGTAAATGTTTGCCTTCTTCCCATAGTGCATCCTGGTACCAGGTACGTTGACAGTATGTGCTCTGACAGCTGTCATTCATAGCCCGCGTTGCATTGTTGCAGTTGCAGCCCCCCTGAGGGATCACACCCTTCAGTCCCATTGTACAAAAACGAACCTTGAGTGATAACGACCGTGTTGCTGCAACGTCCTACAAGTGCTTCAGTTTTTGAGCCACTCCAATTTCTCTGTTGTCAAAGTCAAACAGATCCCTGAACTTCAAGTACTGACCGTTCACTTGCTGCCTAATGCAGTTCTCCCCTTGACAGGTGCCCTTTTAATGGGATTAATAATGTTATTTACTTCACCTGCCAGTCTGCGGTTTTAATGTTGTGGCCAGTCAGTGTGCATTACAGAGAATGTACAAAGAAAATCAAAAGGAATAAATTTTTCTAGCCTACATTTTGCTGCTGTCTTTTTCAAAAAGCTATACCTTTGATTGATTCATGGATTGGCCTTATGCTGTACATACTGTATCTAAAGACCTGTGCATTTAGGTTTGAGGGAAGGAATAGGAGACAAGCATGTTAGGAGACTGTTGGTGCAATTAGGAAATAAAATTTTAATGATCCACTTCTAGGGCTCACTAAGAGCCAGCCTCTTTCATCTGTGCTAAAAAAAAACCAAAAAAAAAAAACACTGCAGCTTTAGTTTAGTTTTTTTTTTCACGATAGCTCAGTTTCTTTATGTCCTCAAGTGGATGGCCAGTCTCTGTTCTGTCTCTGTCCTGTCCTGGTTTAGGCATAAATAGGACTCATACAGGAAACAACTCAGTGACTGTTTGGGTGGCTGGTGTGCAGGACTGATAACTCCATCTCTATCTCTATTGGTTTCTTTTAAGATTCATCACGTCACCACGTGGCTTCACTGGGACCCTTTCAATTTAATCCCACAGCCTGAGTTCAAATGACCCAGATTTAGTTCGGCACTGATGATGCGGCAGCAGCTTTGTGCATGCAGACTGCATCAGGCACAGCGATCAAGAAGTAAAAGTCAAAATACACAAAATCAATTCTGCTCACACTGCTACTGCTTCCTCATATGTTTAGGTGCAAATGTTCTGAATAGATAAAACCAAAAGATCAGCTTCGTCCTATTTGGTGCATACGACAGAAAAGGAGAGAAAAGGGACAATTTTACCTATTTTTCACTGGAATATTTCAAAACATTTTCCCCCTGAGCATGTCTGTTCAGAGTAATAAGATGAATCACAAAAATCATTACATGTACTGTAAGACAATAATTTGAATGTCTGCTTTTTAAAATTTCTGTGTTGTTGAGCTGAAACAATTAGACAGTGGTTTGCTCTACAAAATATGTATCAACAGCTCAGCTGCTTACTCTTCAATCTCCTTTCTGTGTAATTCCGCAATTTTCTCTATCTTTTAATTTCCAGATCCCATAAAGAGATACAACCAAAGAATTGAGCCTTTCACTAGTGTCTGTGAATTTTGTTTATTGTGGCTCACACCTCCAATTTTGTCCAGCTACTATTAAAAACTGCATGACTGTTGTGTTTCTCAAAACTTCGTGCGTGTTGGACTCACAAGACAATGAAAAAAAATCTCAGTCAGAAGGTCGTGATATGTCCAGTAGCACAACAAGTGAAGCCCTGTATACACAACCTCATGTCTGAGCTCTACTCTGCAGACATGTGAAAAGTGGAAGTTAGTCTGGGGAACTGTTTATAGATAAACTACAAAGCGCTTATTGTTTATAGTGAGGAAACATGTGACCCAGTGTGTTGGTGTGGCTCATTCATGTGTAGTTTATAGTTTGTTTGCTTTTTACAATTACAAATTCCTATAGAAAATCATTTCCATTCAACTGAGTCTGTAAAATATTAGGCCCTATATTAGTTTGCTGCCTATTTTTAGTTTTTGATGGTAGCCTGTATGAAACATTTGTGCTATATGCATAATATTCTATGCATGTGTCACAATTAAAGGCTTCAGGACTAAATGGGGTAGAATTACTCGTTAGCTGCAGACCTTTCGTCTCTTCTTGCTCTTGACAGCATGAATCAGAAACAGCAGAAACGCTGCCGCGGAGCAGGCTGAGGTAACGTTGTAACGAGTAACGACTCTTGAATGACTGAGTCAATCCAGTGGAGCTGCTCCGCCCTCTGCAGACCTCAGGACAGTTAAAGCACAGAGCCGTGCACAACGCGGACAGACACACGCACCTTTCCCGCACCAAGGTCAGCGAGTCAGCAAGCTGCGCGGACACGCATCACGCACGCCTTCACTCCCCGCAAAAGGTAAAGTAACCGTTAATGCCCGATTATCGCCTGTTCGGAGACGAGGAACCGCTGCCGCTGAGCAGGAGGATTAACGGCGCTTTTCTTGTTTTCGGGACGCCTGCGTATGCGCAGATGAATGTACCGCGATGAATGAGACATATTTCTGGGGCAGGGATGAGCTATGTGAGCGTCTCTCTGTCGGGCGTTTGAATCCGTTTTATGATGCGTTCAGGAGCCCCAGGAGAGAGGTGACAATGCTGTCATGCGCTGCACCTGGAAGAAAACCAGCTGGATGAAATTGTTTCTATTTATACTGTGAGTTACTGCGAGTGAGGGCTACTGTGAGTCAGAGCGCGGGGTTTAGTGCGTGTAGGCCCTAGACATTAAGACCGGCTTTATCCGGTCCGTATCCCCGCATCAGCAGCATCATATGATTTGGCTGCAGTGCTGAGGAATCGCTCTGCTGTTGCATCACCTTCTTCATCCCTAATTTTGCCCATGTTCGATTCGGCTTTTAGAGGTTTTCTGTGGAGGACACATCACAGTGAGTCTCTTATTACCCAAGAATGCGATGTCAGCCTTTTTTTTTTTTTTTTTTTTTTTTAGTTTTTGCTGAGGAAAGATTGCCTGAGCTGTGAGCTGGAAAGTGTGTCACTGTCTTTTTCCTTCTGCCTGAATTGTGTCTTTGTCCTGTCAGTCATTGCTAAATGTGATTTATCCTCAAGTTCCTAATCTCCATTGTAATTTTCAATCAACTGTGCACTCAAGGTCAAAGTCGAATACATGCAATAAAAATGCAAAAACCGAGTGTCATCATAGTTTTTCACAGTAGCATTACCTAAAGTTTGCTAACATTAGCTAACATTAGCCTAAATAAGCTAGTGCTCATAGCAGCCCATGAAGTTATATGAACCCCCTCCCACTGAGAATTCTAACGTAATTTTTTTTTAACAAATTCAGCATTTAATTTAATCACTTTGTCTTTCAAAGTTGCATAGTCTCGTCTCACTTTAGACTGATCATAAACACCCAAATTGTGAAGCCTCTCTCAGTGTTAGCCTGAAAATGAGAACAAGTTAGACCAGGTGTATTTGAAGGTAACAATATGGAGCTCTAATTAACATATTATATTTTCACATAAACCCACTGATACCTGATAAAAGCTGAGCTCCATTAATAAATGGGGCAGGCTTCTACACTGATCAGCCATAACATTACGTACACCTGTACATTGTGATACAATCCAGTACAGGAGTTCTGCCATGAATTTTAGTTTACCATTTAGTTTTTAAGAAAGGTGATAATTTGTTTTGGTGTTATTATCGAGGTCATAGTGGGTTGTGGAGTCATTGTTCTATTTAAAATGAATGAGGCACCCAAAACATTAGAACCGCCTCATAATAATGCTGTTGTTGTTATTTGACAGTTAAGTGACTATCTTCATTTTTTACCTTCCTTTTTTTTTTAATCTCCACAATCTATAAACGCTGTGATGTTATTTACTTTCCTGTTTATGTACATTTGTACATTTTGCATCCAGTGACAAAACTGGAAGAGTTCAATTCTACTAATAATTATGCAAATTTGTGCTTCTAACATTCAAGATATGTTCAGAGATGTAGGTCAGAACCTGAGCCTGTGATTGGTTGTTGACTGTGGGTGTGGCAGTCCACCTGAAAAAGGAAGTGGACACGTCTCCTGGCATGCGTTTGTTGCCACACAGGTGAAGTTATGTGCACGTAACAGGGAAGTAATCCTGTCATTCAAATGTTACAAAAGCCACATTTTGAGAAAGTTATGTTAGCAGAGCTTGTCCACCCAGTATTAGCTTTTATAGGAATTATTGTACCACTGAAGTTTTTTTTTTTTTTATTAAAGTTTATTCCCCGGGACTAAACTCAAGAGCTTCAAAGTGCAGAGGCTGACAATTGAGTAAAAAACTTTGACGGGTAGCCTTTCTGATCAGAAAGCAGCTTTAAGAGAGGACTAATGGTTGTAGTATTTCACCTGTTGGCTACTGCACAATGGCAAACTGCATTTATAGAATCACTGTAGTGAGATCAGTGGATAACAAGAATTAAATGTGTGGTTTTCACACCATTTAAAGTGTTTCTGATTGGGTTAATGATGAACTATTACTAAAACAGAGTGTTACTCAGAGGTTACCTTAGAGCTAATCTTGCGTTGCCACAACTTTAAGTCCCATGAGACCTGGGTGGAGAGGGGAGGGGGGGGGGGGGGGGTTGCAGGTGTATTGAGGGTCATGCTGGCAGCCACTGACTGTAGAGGTCAAGTTTCCTTTGGTTGAGTCTGACAGGGCTTATAGCACCTGCTTATCTGAATGACATTTAACTCAAAGTTTTTGCCGTTGTTCAAGGTCTCAAACATTACGCTTCAGAGGAATATGCTCAGGAAATAAAGCCCATTTGAATACCTTTATGTAGGTTAACCACAATGTCTTTTTTTCTCTATTTCTTCTCCCCATCCCAGCACACGTCAGTCAGATAACCATCTGTTGTCATTCATTATGGTCCTACAGGTTTTTACAAAAGCCCACATTAACAAACCACAATTGTGATGTCATCAGTAACCACTGCCTTCTCTATCAGTAGGTTGGCTTTCATTCATGCGTTTCTGGTTTTTCCGTGGCAGCTTGTCTATACTCCAGGTATGCACATTTGAGCAAACTGTGATTACGTGGCAAACAGTACATTTCAAATCACAGTGACTCGACATTTCTATGTGGATGCGCTATGCTTGCCACTCATCTCCCGCCTTAAAAAACCCAACCCACCCGCACCTCCTTCACTGAAACGTGACAGATATATGATACTGGGATCTCAGCTTGGCCCGTGTTATCGTAAAACAGAGATCTTTTAGGCTTTTTGCCAAAGTGCTAAGTGATGTCCTTGGAGAACTGACACGCATACATGCACACCAGTACTACGTATCCCAGTCAGATAAGCTTTTGCCACTTGGAGGATTTCATTAGAGAAATACTGTTTTGGTTTCTGGTCTCCCACCTTCTGCATGCAGCTCACTTTACACTGCTCTATTGTTTAGATAGGCCCGCCAAGGAGAACCGGTTATCTCAAGTACTTGCAGGGGACAATAGACCAAAACAAACAATGGTCCAGCTCAGCAACATACAACATGTGTGTGTCTCCATGGGTCATGTGTTTTTTCCTGTAAAATTCTTTTAGCTTCTGTAGTGTAATGATTCTTTTATCTTCATTTAGTAAATACCACTTTGTTCAGTTGTTTTGATTGTAACATTTTTACTGTCCCGGTCGTCTGGTAGCTCCATAGGCAGAGCAGCAGGATGGGATGCAGAAGGTACGAGATTAAATCCCAGCCTGCCCACCAGGTGTGTCCCTGAGCGAGACACTCAGTGCCTATCTCCACCGGGAGCCACCCCTTGGCTGCCCACTGCTCTCCAAAGGTTGTTCTTCTTCTTTGTGATGGGCTTTGATGTTCTTGGCATCATTAAAAATTTCCTGACATTGAAATTGATCGAATAATCTGTCGTTGTTTTTAAAGAAATACTGGTATGCGTGTTATGCATTATGCACAACGTCACATTATATGTCATGTCTCTACCAGGATGTTGGCAGCTATGGAAAAAGAATATTGGGACATTATGCTGCCAGCTCATTTTTAGTTTACTGTAAATAAGCAAAGCTGTCATTAAGAAGGGCAGTATACAGAGATCTCTGTCTTATAAGGGCTAAAAATTTTAAATATGAATTTACATAATTCAAAATTGCTGCCGATCGGGGTTAAGATACATGGAGTTTTTACGTTTTTTTGGAATGGAAGGAAACATTTCCCCACAGGGATCAAAAAACTTGTATTATTAGCAAACAACTTGACAATCAAGTTCTTCTGTCTTACCTGTCGCAAACTGTCGTTCAAGTGAGCTAACTCCTGGTCTCTGGTAGAGGTGTGTCTACCAACATACAAAGGCAAATATGTTCAGGCATTCTTATTTTACTAGGGTTCAAATCGACTTCCTTCTCAGCAGTGTTTATATCAACCGCCGGCTGTGACGCAGCCGCTCCTTAGTCACTCATGTGTCAGCTGCTCATGTAGTCATCTGACACAGTCGTCTCTGCTGTGTCAGGTGAAGGACACAGTAAAGACAGCACAGGATGAGGACTTTAAAAGCAAAAAGGAAATTTTGACATTGTATTCACTCATCGGTGACTTTGCTTTTGTTTGACTTCCAATGTACTTAGTTGGTTGATCATACACCATATTTTTCTGGCTTCTAACCCTTTTTTCACCCTTTTATGGTCAGTCACTCTGGAGCTTCATTTGTATCCATCAGTTTAAGCTACTTAGGAGTTCTGAGACTACTTTGTGCATAGTCGTCATGTTCAATCAATCAGAACCACTATCTACACCGAGTTCTGCAGTCTGTAATCTGATTAGTGCGGATTAGACCCAGTGTATGGGAAAAGGCATAATCTGTAACTTTGATTAAAGGGGCAATACAATGGATATGCACAGGATTATATTTCCATTCACCATGCTGATGTTAGCGCAAGTTAAAAATGTTTTCATAATATTCAGTCATCTAACCAGTTGAAACCAGCTATAATTACTGATCCAAATACATGATACCAATGATACATTGCTAAAATATCTATAATGTATATGTAATAAAGAAAAAAACTAATGTCCACAAATGATGACAGCCTAATGTTAAACCCTGCCTTGGTTTGAGGGGACTTTATTTCAAGGAAAATCATAACCACATTTATTTAATGTTTAGTCATCATCAGCTTTAGATAAAACATTTTCTCATTTTTGGAAGACAATTTGTTTAATTTATGTTCCTGTTTAATTAGTTGTAGTTTGTGTTTACAACTGGTTCTGCTTCTCCCAGTTGGCTAAAATATGAATTAATAATGCTTAAAAAATGTCTGCTCTGAATTTAAATGTACAGATTTCAAAACCCTGAAGCAAAATAATATTGTTATTTACAGACAGAAGGTTTAATTGTCGACTTACTTTGTAAAGCTTTGTTGTTCTTACAATAAGCTCGCTGATACAGTTCCAAACTACTCCTATAGTTCTAAGGGTCAATTTCCTTTTTTTTACACTTCATTTGATTAGTTTAAGAATGTGGACATGTAAAATGAAGCAAAGAGCAATAACCCAAAAGTTGACCCCTGTCCACCAACATGCTGTGGCTGAGCAGTGTGTATAAAGTGCACTGGTTTTGCAAACGGGTTTGAACTTTACAGTTATGACAAATAAATTGAATCATGATTGACATGTGAAATCATTTGCATGCCCCTTTATCGTCTTTCTTCTCTATCTGTTGCAACCGTGCAAGCGGTTACAAATGTAATCAGAAAAACACGCCCAGAGTGTTTAACAATAAATAATTGCAATATGCAGTCATGATGAAACACGTTGATTCTTCCACATGATGATCATTTATGTGAAACTGGTTGCCATCATTTCAGTAAACAACTGATTAGAAAGTTGACACTAATGATGTTAGAGCTAATAACAGTTGCCCTTTTTGAACTATGACATGTCTGTGAAACCGTGTGTGTATGTGTGTGTGTTTGTCGGCTAGTTAGTCAGCTTTTACAAAATAAACACAGCGAAGTGTGACTGCGGACGTTTGCCACTCTTGATTTATCACATGTGATTCAGGTGTGTTTGCTTTGTACACAATAGAACTTTATATTAAATTGCCACTTTGCTACTATCAGTAAACAGCTCATTACTGGCCAAGTGGCTGTAAGGGGGTGGGTGGTGTCCAAGGTCAGGCCGGGTGTAGTGTCTTGTGTGAGGGCATGATTAATAATGTGCGTGTGTGTGTGTCCCTCTCTTAATGTGACACATTGCTAGAGGCAGTTTTTCATGTAACAACAGAGGGGACAAACCTTCTGACCTGCTTTAAACTCCCACAGCTGTCTGTATATTGTCAATATAAGGTGCAGCTGGTCATGTGATTTATTTTCTTATTGCGTAAAAATCTGTGACTAATCATGCAAACAACTGCCAATTTATTTCTTAGCCCTGAACAGTTTTAGAGGAAAGGAGACAGCGTTTGCCAAGGTTGGACTAATCGATAATCTATCACAGAACAAAACAAAGTCACATTATGTAAAACATAAAACACAAGAAAATAAAAGAAAAAACTGGTAGTTAGTGTTGGTAGGTTTTGTTTCCCTGTAGGTTTTAATTTGCTTTGTCTTTTTTTTCTTTTGTCTCTAATTGCAGTAAATAGTCAGCATTGAGGTCGGCCAGTGATGCCGCCCCCAGCGACAAGTCCCCCCACCGTGCCCCCACCAGATGGCGGTTGGGGATGGGCTGTTGTGTTAGCATCTTTCATCTCCATCGGATTCTCGTACGCTTTTCCTAAGGCCATCACCGTCTTCTTCAAAGACATCCAGATCATCTTTGACGCCTCCTACAGTCAGATAGCATGGATCTCCTCCATCATGCTTGCCATCATGTACGCTGCAGGTTAGTCATTGGAATTACCTCCTTTTGAATTTTCGAGCTTAACTTAAATCTTACATTCCTTCTTGTGTTAGGAAATATGAATTATAATCATACTGCAGGTAATGTGTGTATTTTTTAGGTCCTCGCATTGCATACTCATGTTGCATTTCCATGAACCTGAAACAGTAATTTCAAAGAGTTTAAAGTCCACAATCACATTATCCTGTTCCTTATTATACTTACTATACTTAATGATGCAATGCAAGATGCTCACTTGGGTTTAAAAAGGCTGCTGAGATCTTAAAAGGAATTATTGGAGGCTAGTTAACATCTTCGTTCTTGAGTTGTAAGCAGTCACTGAAGAGTCATGGTGTCCAGCTGTTGCTCTCCAAAAATCCTAAGCATAATAGAAGATTTTCAAAAATTATCTGATTTATCAAAATCCTGAAACTGTACAACAGTCATGAAAACATGTTCTATTGACTTGAACTGTTTAGGAAAAACATATGGTGTTAAAATGAAATCGGATACCCCCCAAAGGTGAAACTGTTGGAGGAAACATTGTGATTGGCTGCGTAGCTGCCTCTGTACAGCTTTCTCCTGAAGTTTGCTACAGGAGTGTCCGGGTGACGTATGTTGGATCAAACAGCTGGACAAAGTAAATACACATACATACGTCCCACATACCCACATACATAAAGTTTGTCATAATAGGACCAAAACTATTTGTTTATGATCTGAAATATTAAAATGCTACAGATGGCCGTCAATTCTCTGTTGAACAAGGAACCCTTGAAGGGTCAGAAAGTAAATAAAACACAGCATTTTCTACATCATATTGCTCCAGTCACCTGCTGTATTTCTCACTTTGGATTGAGCCCAGCTGCCTTCTGCTTGGCAGTGTCACAGCTGCCATCTGTCCACGCCTTAATCCTCCTGTCACTCTATCTGCTGCTCTTGTCACCATCTGTACTGGTCATCGTTTCTTATGTTGCATGCTAGAGCTAAGACAAAAAAAAAAACATCATTTAATTTTTTATTTGCAATAAGGAGCACATGGTTATTAAATATTATATAACAATACAATAAGTTTTTTCCTTTACTGCAGGCCACATTATATCTCTGTGTACTCTACATACTCTCTGACATGGGGGCTAGCAAGTAAAATTGAATCTTGTGTAAAGCTCCAACACAGCAGGTCTCTTGTGTCAATATAGTTGTCAATATTAGTTTGCTGTCAATGTCAGCATTTGTGTTGACTTATAAGGAATAACGAACATCAGTAAATACATGCTCGGGGTCATACAGAGGAACTCATGTAGTTAGGAACCATGTAGGCACATCTTTACATGCTTTTAGGAAAACCTGTGACATCCTCCAATGTTCTCTGTCTCATGTACTTTACTTAAGAAATAACGCCTTCATCTAAATTAAACTGGAGTTAACTCTCATGTTAATGAATTAAAAATATAAAAAATACAATGCACGCACAGTTCAGTAGTTAGGTAAATGCACCACTCTCACAGCAGCCTCAGGGTTTTTACGCAAGTAACTGCAAATTTATACAGTAATAAATAAATGGGAAATATTTTTCTGAGCATTATTATGGAACAACATATTCTGAAGCGGAAAAACCATCAAGCTTGACCTTTGTGAGAAACAGTTACCATGAAGTGAGCCACGTCACAAGCCACGATCAAGACTGATCACTAGCTGCTGCTTTAGCTGTATATTGACTGCTGTGGTGGGGGTGTTGACAACGTCAATATGTGCAGTTATTAAGCAAGACCCTCTTGTTACTCATTGGTTTGTATTGACCATACTCATCAGCTATTCATTAAACCCCTGCTCTCTTGTTCTGTCTCTTTCGCTGATAAAGCAATCACTGTTTAAATGTTCAACAAATTTCTAATTCCCAGCTGCATCATCTGTTTGTGTGTGTGTGTGTGTGTGTGTGTTGGTGTTTACACTGCTCGCTCATTACTGTGAGCCTATCTGTTAATGAGCAGAACCTTCAGACATCCAGAAATAATAAGCCAATCAATCCTAATTGTACAAATGACCTTTAGCCTAGCACGACTCAAAACATACCACTAATGCCTGCCTACCATTTTTGTGAGCTAAAAATAATAAAACAAGCTTATTTTTGTACTTTATGGAGAGCTCTATAAACCAAAGAGATGAAAGAGTGCATACTCATATTGATTTATTGATTAGATCAGAATAGTCAAAATTAGATGCAAGGACAAAACACTTAGTTCAAAATATAGTAAAATGCTGTTTTTTATAAAGCAGAAAAAAATGTTTAAACAAAAATAAATCTATATTTTTTTGCCTATTGATTAAGCAATTAAATTCCAGATTGAAAAATAAAGAAATTTAAATGTCTCTTAGAGCAGGAAAAGTACCGAAGTACTGATTGAGCCTCAGTGCAGTGTAAACAGTGCAATTGATATAGAAAATCTAAAAAAGGCAAAAGAACCAGGAAGTTCTTAAATGTTAAGGTGAGGATGTGAGTGGTAGAGTCTACATAGGAACTTGGAGGGGCAAATAATAATTTAACGTCTTTAAAAAAATCTTTTTTTTCTTAGAAAGATGGCAGCCTGACACTGTTTTTGACTACTTTGAATGATTGATTACTTTGAGCTACTTATAGTAGAGTTTCCTCTGCAGATATTTGATTAAATAATCACGAATTCAAGCAATATGGAAATGTGAATAAATAACAACGCTCATATATTTGCATTTCATTCAGTATTGTATGACTAATAGGCCAATGCGGAAATATGATGTTGCACTAAAACAAGAAGTAGTAAGAGAGAGAGAGAGAGAGTATGTTTGACCAGTTCCGACTGTGTTTGAATAAAAACCTACCCGTCTTATTTGCGTGATAGGTTGCCTAGGCAACAGTGCAAATCAGCTCACAAATAATATTGTCAGTTATCATGCAAAATTTTCTAGGCTTAAAAAGATAAAAGAACTTTGAAATTCACTGTTAGTATATAAAATATTGTAATGTACCACATATTATGATTGCACAAAAGGATGAAGCAATTTCCCCTTTTCTGATTTAAAGTGAAAGCTTGTAAGTGAATTGGAGGCAATTGTAGTCTAAAGCTACCAGAGCCTCCCGCACAGGGAGTTGCTGAAAAGTCTGTGGAAAACAAAAAGCGACTGCAGAAATGTACTTTCACTATCTTAGCAGCTGTAAAGATAC